>NC_051163.1:125335247-125362404 GCF_013339745.2 Dermacentor silvarum | reverse complement strand
GCCGCTGATCAGATTTTCGACGATCGCCGACTGTGTTCGCCGCTATCGTTGTGCTTTGAGTGTACCTTGCTTTTGTGGGCACAGGTTCGCCCAATAAACAACCAGTTTCGTTGTACACAGTTCTACGACTGTTTTCTTCAGCGTCACTACTACGTGACATCTGGTGGAGGTGCTTTTGTGTCCATACAGCGGACGCCCCCGCAAAGCCGCGACCCAAGCCCGAAACCGGAGGACGAGACCAACGTCGCCAAGGACCAGCGAGCTAGCCGTAGGCAGCAAGGTCTTTTGCCAGAATACGGACTTCTTCCCGAGAAGACCACAGAGATCAAGGCCAAGTCAACGACCTCAATGGCAGCCCCAGCGTCCCCCATCCTGCTGCAGCAACCTCGGGAGCCACCGACCTTCCGTGGATCATCAGCTGAAGACCCTGAAACATGGCTGGAGACGTACGAGAGGACCGCGACATTCAACAAATGGAGCGACGATGACAAGCTGCGCCATGTAAATTTTTCGTTGGATGACGCTGCTCGGACATGGTTTGAGAACAGGGAGACCACCCTGGTGACTTGGGACCCATTTCGCGAGAACTTCGTGAGGACCTTCACGAATGTCGTACGAAAAGAAAGGGCTGAAGTTCTCCTGGAAACCAGACTTCAATTGCCGAACGAGAGCATCGCGATCTTCACGGAGGAGATGACTCGCCTCTTCCGCCACGCCGACCCCGACATGTCTGAAGAAAAGAAAGTTAGGTTCTTGATGCGGGGCGTCAAAGAGCATCTATTCACTGGATTGATGCGCAACCCGCCCAAGACTGTGGCAGAATTTGTTTCGGAGGCGACAACGATCGAGAAGACGCTTGAAATGCGAGCCAGACAATACAACCGCCGTGCGCTGACAAACTACGCCGAAGCTGAAGCTCTAGGCGCCGACGACCTGCACGACATGATCAGAGCTGTTGTACGGGAAGAACTACAGAAATTATTCCCAAGGTCGCAGCCTCAGGTGACTTCAATCGCCGACATAGTTAAAGAAGAGGTTCAGCGATCACTGGAAGTGCCAGAAGTTCCGGCATCGCCTCAACTACAGCCGCAATCGATGACCTACGCCGCCGTCGCCCGTCGTCAAGGCCCCCCTCCGCGCTCGCGCCAGGGCCCCGTAACGCCGCAGTTCCGTCGTCCACCGCCGCCGCCGCCAGCACGCCCGCCCGTCGCCCAGCGCAGCTACCAGCGGAAGACGGACATTTGGCGCGCCCCCGACCACCGCCCGCTCTGCTATCACTGCGGGGAAGTCGGCCATGTCTACCGCCGATGCCCATACCGCGAGATGGGCCTACGAGGGTTCGCCGTCAACGCGCCACGTCCACAGCTTGGCGAGCGACCACGCGACATCGCTGACTACCTCGCAGGAGCCCAGTGGCAACCACGACGACCCTCACGCTCGCCGTCACAAGGACGTTACCTGTCGCCGCAGCGCCGACCATACACTGGCCCAGCGCGGGGCCGGTCCGTGAGCCCCTATCCGGGAAACTAAAGGCAGCAACCGATGGAGGTGCGGTTGCTGTACGACGCAATACCGAAGATCCTCCGCCGACACCGACGACGACAACTCGCGCATCATCACAACGAGGTACCAGCACACCGTCTAGCAAGAGCCTTGACGACAACACTTCGCCGCCGAAAGAAGACCTACCGACGCGACGTAGCAGCAGCGAAGCAAGCCGACGTAGCCGTGATCCGACGCCACGACTTAACCGCAACGCCAGACGACGGTCTACCGACTTAGACGTGGTAATCGATCGTCATAGCGTCACCGCTCTCGTCGACACTGGAGCTGACTATTCCGTCTTCAGTGGCCCGTTCGCCGCCAAGTTGAAGAAGGTGAGGACGGCCTGGCAAGGACCTGATATCCGGACAGCTGGAGGCCACCTAATAACGCCGGCTGGAATCTGCACAGCGCGAGTCACGGTTAACAATCGCACTTACCCGGCGAGCTTCGTAATCATGCAGCACTGCTCCAGGGACGTCATCCTAGGCATAGACTTTCTAAACCAACATGGTGCAGTCATCGATTTAAGGTCCAAGTCAATAACGCTTTCAACGCACAACGCGATACTACCGGATACAGACATCAGTTACCACGCCTTGAATGTGCCAGAAGAACATGTCACCGTTCCGCCTCACTCCAGTGTAATGATTTCCGTCGGTGCCGAAGTGCCTGCAGATATGGAGGGCGTCATCGAGGGCGATCATCACTTACTGCTCGATCGGGAAATTTGCGTCGCTAGAGGCATAGCTAAGCTACGTGAAGGGAAAGCTAGAGTGATGCTCACGAACTTCAGCGACGAATACAAGCACATTAACAAAGGCACAACGGTCGCCTTCATCGACGAAATAGTACAAGCCGGCAGTGCTTTTGCCTTCACGGATTCTAGTGCACCTGCAACGAAGACTGTAGTACTTGAACCAACTTTCGACGTCAATCAGAACCTTCCTTGGCTTAAGAAAGAACAGCTAAAAGCTCTGCTCCTGCAATACAAGGACTGCTTCTCGTCGTCGTCAAAAGTTCGACAAACCCCTGTCGCCAAGCACCGCATCATAACCGACGAATATATCCGCCCACTCCGTCAGAGCCCGTACCGAGTTTCGGCGCGCGAACGCGAGGCCATAAGGCAACAAGTTGACGAAATGCTACGCGACGACATCGTCCAGCCGTCCAAGAGTCCGTGGGCGTCCCCCGTGGTGTTAGTAAAGAAGAAGGATGGAAACCTACGTTTCTGCGTCGATTATCGTCGCCTCAACAAAATCACGAAGAAGGACGTATACCCTCTCCCACGGATTGACGACGCCTTGGATCGACTCTACAACGCAAAGTATTTTTCGTCGATGGACCTCAAAACCGGCTACTGGCAAATCGAAGTCGACGAGAGAGACCGGGAGAAGACTGCCTTTATAACACCAGACGGACTGTTCGAGTTCAAGGTCATGCCGTTTGGTCTTTGTTCGGCACCTGCGACTTTCCAACGGGTCATGGATACAGTACTGGCAGGCTTGAAGTGGCAGACTTGCCTCGTCTATTTGGACGACGTCGTTGTGTTTGCCTCAAGCTTCGAGGAACACCTCCGGCGCCTTGAAACAGTTCTTCAAGCTATCAAGACCTCCGGACTCACGTTGAAGCCAGAAAAGTGCCGCTTCGCATACGAGGAGCTCTTGTTTTTGGGCCATGTCATCAACAAGTCTGGAGTGTGCCCTGACCCGCAGAAAACGGCGGCCATCACTGACCTTCCTCCGCCCGCCGACAAGAAGGCAGTGCGTAGATTTCTTGGCCTGTGCGCCTATTACAGGCGCTTCGTCAAGGATTTTTCACGGATCGCCGAGCCACTGACATACCTCACGAAGGCCGACGTCGAGTTCAAGTGGGAGACGCCGCAAATCGAAGCATTTGAAGAACTGAAGCGACGCCTGCAATCGCCGCCCATTCTTGCGCATTTCGACGAAAACGCCGATACCGAAGTCCACACCGACGCAAGCAGCGTAGGACTCGGCGCCGTGCTTGTGCAGAGGACTGACGGACTAAAAAGGGTTGTAAGTTACGCTAGCCGGTCGCTATCGAAGGCGGAAGCAAATTATTCCACAACAGAAAAGCAGTGCCTCGCCATCATCTGGACTACATCAAAGTTTCGTCCCTACCTCTATGGCAGGCCCTTTAAAGTTGTGAGCGACCACCACGCCTTGTGTTGGCTAGCTAACTTGAAGGATCCTTCAGGTCGCCTCGCACGATGGAGTCTAAGACTTCAAGCATTCGAGATCACCGTCGTTTACAAGTCCGGGCGAAAGCACTCTGACGCCGACTGCTTGTCTCGCGCCCCCGTCGAACCGCCGCCACAAGACGACCAGGTTGACGACACTTTCTTGGGACCCATCAGTGCCGACGAATTCGCTGAACAACAGCGAGCCGACCCGGAACTAAGGAGCCTTGTAGACTACCTAGAAGGCAAGACCGTCACTGTGCCGAAGGTGTTCAGGCGAGGATTGGCGTGGTTTTTCTTGCAAAACGACATTCTCCTAAAGAAGAACTTTTCGCCTCTCCGAGCCAACTACCTCCTCGTGGTACCCTCAGCGTTGCGTCCAGAGGTTCTGCAAGCTCTCCATGACGACCCAACGGCTGGACATCTCGGTTTTTGCCGCACGCTCGCGAGGATACAAGAAAAATACTACTGGCCTCGCCTTTCTGCCGACGTCGCCCATTACGTAAGGACATGCCGAGACTGTCAGCGACGCAAAACACCGCCGACAAGGCCAGCCGGACTTCTACAGCCGATCGAACCACCTCGCCGACCATTCCAGCAGATCGGGATGGACTTACTTGGGCCTTTTCCGACGTCGACGTCCGGGAATAAATGGATCGTCGTAGCGACGGACTACCTCACCCGCTACGCCGAAACAAAAGCCTTGCCCAAAGGCAGTGCCGCCGAAGTAGCCCGATTCTTCGTTGAGAACATTCTCCTGCGTCACGGTGCTCCAGAAATCTTCATCACCGACAGAGGCACGGCCTTTACGGCAGAACTAACTCAAGCCATCCTGCGGTACAGCCAGACAAGCCATCGCCGGACCACCGCCTACCACCCGCAGACGAATGGCCTCACCGAGCGCCTAAATAAGACCATCGCCGACATGCTGGCAATGTACGTCGACGACGAACACAAGACGTGGGATGCCATCCTTCCGTACGTGACCTTCGCATACAACACGGCCGTGCAAGAAACGACGCACATGGCGCCGTTCAACCTGGTCTACGGAAGGAACCCGGCAACGACGCTTGACGCCATGCTACCGGACGTCACCGATGAGGAAAATCTAGACGTTGCCACCTATTTGCAGCGTGCCGAAGAAGGTCGACAGCTCGCCCGCCTGCGCATCAAGAACCAGCAGAGGACCGACAGCCGACACTACAATCTTTGACGACGCTACGTCGAGTACCAGCCCGGAGACCGTGTTTGGGTCTGGACTCCGATACGCCGACGAGGACTTAGCGAAAAACTCTTACGTCGCTATTTCGGACCGTATAAGATCATCCGACGTATTGGCGCACTGGACTATGAGGTCGTGCCAGACGGCATTTCGCAATCACAGCGGCGCCGCGCACGACCCGAAGTCGTCCATGTGGTGCGTCTTAAGCCTTTCTACGCCCGCTGACGAACTTAGGTACTTTGTTACTTTATTCTTTTTTTTTTTCTTTATTACGCGTGGTTTTGTTTTCGCTTTCACATTTGTTTGTAGCATCGGGACGATGCTTTTTAAGGGGAGGGTATTGACACGTATAGATGTTTATCTTTCACCGGTGGCCGCTTTCCACCGGCTAACAAATGTTAAACGTTATCGCTCGGCGCAGGACGCGCCTGTATCGGAAGCTTCTAGAACGTTATCGATGCTTCTTTCCATTGCCTGTTTTCACCGACCCTTATGTTATCTGATTGCATGACTGACGCGAATTGTCTAGAACTTTCTGGAAGACACGCGGGCATCAGGGATCAATCTAGAACCTTCGTTGACTCAGGTATAAAAGCCGACGCGTTTCGCCGCTGATCAGATTTTCGACGATCGCCGACTGTGTTCGCCGCTATCGTTGTGCTTTGAGTGTACCTTGCTTTTGTGGGCACAGGTTCGCCCAATAAACAACCAGTTTCGTTGTACACAGTTTTACGACTGTTTTCTTCAGCGTCACTACTACGTGACAATATTTGATGAATTTTGTATGTGTTTACATGCTTCCATATTTCTATGTATACCCACCCTGCTATGATCTGATTTCAGATCGCAGTATCTATAAATAAATAAATAAATAACTTAAGTACTATGTAGCCTGCTGGTGTAAATACGTTATGCCTGTTCCTGTAAAAATTAAACTAGTATCGTTTGAATAAATGACAAATGTGGAATTATCAATAATGCTGATAGTACACTTATGCATAAAAATTAAACCGCAGCGCCCGAAGTATGCTTTCCTGTAGGACACCAGGAAGCATTTGCTTAATTTTGCGCGCTTCATTGTTCATTACTTGCTGATATTTAAAGCAAAGTTAAGATGTAATTATTTGTAGAAAGATATCATGGCAACCATAGAAATTAAGTTTGGCGATAAGTCTTTCGTGGTTTATGGAATACAATGCTTTAGAAAAATCAACGAAAATCCTTAGCGCCTTTTCTTTTCATTCAAAGGATTACAGATCAGTTCTTTCTGTGTTAGCAGTGCTGTCTCAGGTGAACAAGCCTTTCTTAAACCATACTGACTTGTCGTCGGTAAACTGTGATTTTTACAAAATTTCCACATTTGTGGGAACAGAAGTTTTACGGTCACTTAAAAAGTGGAGGGATTATTACAAGTCGATAACTGTCTTTGCGAAAAACTAATTTTAGTGTTTTGCAAACGTATTGGGCAAGCACGAGCGATTATACAACAGTAAAACACGTGCTGCAAGGTTGCGCTGATAATGTCAGCGACATGCCAAACACCACACCTGCACAAGCCATCAACATCTTGAGATTTAATGCTCTTCAGTGGCAAAAGACAACTTCGAATTAAATTTTGTTTCTGTAGGGAACAAAAACGTACGGTCATGGATTCTGTACGCAAAGTGCTTCGGAAAAGACGTGGCGGCGGAGGAAACCGTCTCAAGCGCTGGAAGTTGCTCAAAGCGAAGCTTTCATAGTGAACCTTCATGGAGGTGGCTGATTGCGGCTTCTGCTGTTGTCTTGCCGTATTGACCCTTTTCACGGCGATCCCGTGGGCGCTGCCATGTTTGATCACGTGATGACGCGTCCATTGCTTGCCTCAACTGCCTCCATTGCCTCCTTGTTTACAGTGGAAGTGTATGACGCCGGCGAAGCTAAGAAAACCTTTGTTTTGGGAGATATCATAGACGGTGACTATGTGAACGACACGAAGCTGTGATGACAGCTTAAGAGGACATGCAAAAGTGCTTTCGCAGCTGATTAACCTATGTCCTAACGGCGCAAGCAGCGTATATTGTGCTTCTTCTAAAAGCGGTGCTAAATATGTATTCCAAGCTATCCAAACATTCCGCTCATGAATTGAATCAGGATTAGTGTGTTTTGCTCTTTGTACTTTATTCGGCAAATAGTTTGAAGCAGTGGCTTGTCAGTTTCTGACTCAGTGAAGTTGCTCGGTGCGGCCACTATCTGATTATTTTCTGCCTAATCGCTCGCGGGTGTGCTCAGCTCCGATAGATTTGTTGTTACTGCGCACAAGGCTTGAAACGTAGCTGTTCTGCACAATTCAATACCTTGTAGCAAATGCGTAATATCGCGGGTAACTCGCTTACTCTTGCGGACCGTCACGAAACATTCAGCTTCGACCATTCGTGCGCTATTGATGTAGTACCGTCACTTATTGTGCGTATATAGTGCGCATATATTCTAGTGTGCGCCCATTCACTTATGCTTGATACGTCGGCGATAGAGTGGGCGTAAGTTTTCCTGATATTTGGGATAAATGTGTATAGATAACGTGCGCGAAACTCACGATGACAGAAAGTGGCGCTACTCCTTTTTGTCATTGTTTAACGAGTGGTACTCACACTTGCCGACGTTCTGGGGCTGAAGCCCTTCCTTTGAAGGTTAGCGATGCAATGCTGGCGGATGAGCAAATTTCTGTATCCTCGAGGAAATCTGTACATCTGGAAGTGTCGGTAACACGTTCGGATAGTTGCAGCAGCGGTCCGCGAACTTGGCCACATGGATTCATTCCATTCCTTAACGTGCCAGTCACTATTTTTGCAGCCAACTACTGCACACGTCTTCAATCCACATGATCCAATCTAGCATGATTGTAGCACAGTGCGATAGCGAAAACTCAGTTGCATTTCTGACAGCTGATCGCACGGAAGCAAGGTAGAAGTGTCAGGGGTTTCGTATTCGGGCGGGGTCGCTGAGCAGACGTATGGCGCGCCGCCGTAAGCGCCATCTCGTTTGTCTAAAACAAACTGCTCCGCGAAAAGGGTCAATAGGTCATACACAGGAGAGCACTCATGCAACGGATCGTCTTATGTGTTGCCCTTACTGATTTGCCGGTGACGGACTCTGTTCTCCGCGACATTACGAAGTGAAACAACAAACGGCACCAAATGAGTCGCGGTGCAACAAATATAGGTTTTGAGAAGGATATTTCCTGCAATAACTTGTGTTTTACTTTCCGGAGAATGGAGCGTCCGCTTGGTCTACTTTTCGTCGAGTAAGTAGGCTGGCCTTGGCCATAGTGCACCATCTAGGCTTATCTAAATAGGCTTACACCGGAGGCGGCAAGGAGAAAGTTGGGCCGTTCTTGGAGACTGTCTAATTTGTGAATAACGTGATTCGCGGAAAGAGAAGACAGGGGGGGGGGGGGGGGGAGGATTTCCGCGTGTGCTTTGTCCGGCCGGCTCGTAATATCTATGCTGCAAAATGAACCGTAGAAGGTGACCTGATGAACAGAACCGCTATACGAACACTTCGCTTCCCATATATTCGAAAATGTGCGTTATGTTGCATAATTCTCTTGCTGTTGTAGGAACATAATTTACTAATAAAATTCGGCGCAATTTTCAAATTTTGAGCCTTTGAGTTTGAGCCAGCGTTCTCCATGTTACCTCTATATGCGCTCGCAGGAACCACTCCGTGCCTTTCAACCCGAGTACCTGTGGGAGCCGAATACGGTGAACCGGGTGAACGCCTACTTCGAGGAGCTCGAAGAGATTGGCATAGTTGCCGAAGAAACGGACGCTGATGAGCATCAGAGTGTCCTCTACGACGCCACCGAGGCTCTCGACGTGTCCATAGACCGCGACGAGCCGCTTGTGTTCCGACCGGAATTCTGAGCGATTAGCCACGTCGCGCACTAGGCGCGACTCCCGCCTGACCGCGAAAGATGTTTGCGAGGCCTTCTGCGGTCGTCTCTCACGAATTCCTGCCAGACAAGAGCTCCTCACATCGCTTTTTTTTCGGTCTCGTCACTCTTCTGGTGCTTTTGATTTTGAGCTTTCGTGATTTTTTGATGGTTACTGTTTGTAGCAGCTCCGCGTAGTGCTTTGTCATTCAAAACAACTTGATCTTGCTGGCTTCTAAAGTGGCAGTCATGGAGCCATAAAGTGCGTACACTTCATAAGCCTCGCAATGCGAAATATCCCAACGTCGCGCATTGGTGCGTCGATTTTATTAGTCTACAGTGCTTGTCACTCCTTCGTGTTCGCTACACAACTTGTGCTTTCGTGGTTTTCTTTGCACATTTTCAATACTAGCCCATTAACATATTTTCACCTCGCGTGCTGCTTGGATCTTGATTCCAGTGTTATTATTGGGTGGCAATGGGAGATTTGCGAGAGCGCTTTTTTTTAGCGTTCGCGTGTGTTCCTTCAAATGCGTATCTTGCGACCGGGCGCAAGTGGAACTGGCGACGCTATCTCTCATGCGAAAGGAGGACATTGGGAAGGCAGCGCGGGAGGGAGGGGTTGCGGCTTCTGCTCTGCGGGCAACTTGTACTTTGCGCGGCGCCAGGCTGTCGCGCGCACCGTATCTTGAAAGCGATCTGCAACACGGCTCCTACTTTTGTATGCGCTGTGCTTTCGCCGCTCAGTTTCCGTTGAAGCGTTAGACCGCATGAACCTTCGCTCGCTGCTGCTGGCGCGCTTGCTCACGCCAGCGTTTTGACAGCGGTTGTGTGGGGTCACACAAACAACGCGCAGAACTGCTGTCGACAACGGCGGCGTTTTGCCCGCGTTCGCACCGAACGCGCGCGGCGTTGGTGACGTGTTTATGAATAACGTGCCAACCTTTGCCGTACACCCTATGGCGGTGTACCGTAGCGACCACAAGGCCATGGTCCCTGTGGTCACTAAATAGAGAACCACCGGATCATATATATTTCTCATTCTTTGATAGTTCAAATAACCAATTATACCATCACATCTTAAAAGTCCTAATTGGAAATACATAATTCCCACCATAGTACAGCTTCGCTGGTCTTCCATCTCCACCCCAGTGGAAGGGCTGACCGTTTTTTTTTCAACTACTTTCCATAAAGTAGGGCATGGCTTCTGCCTTTTCACTTTTTCAGCCGTCATGGCCTCTTGACTGATTTGTCCTCAAACCACTTCAAGAACGTTTTATTTAAGAGGTGACTTCAAGGCAATTTGCCGTTTATAGAACTTTCTGCGTTTGTAATTCTACCGGTATGTTCACAAATTTTTCCTACTTTATTTGAAAGCAACTGACAAAGACCCCAATTGCACGCCTGTTGTGTCCATATATTGATGGCTCTTGCTTAGAAAAAGAGTACAAGACCAAAAGAAGAAGTAATAAAGGAATACAGCACAAACGCCATGGAGGAGACGTTAGTGAGAAAAAGAGGGTAGCGGAAAAATATGATCTTTCATGATTTTCATTATTGTCCACCATAAACTAAGTTGATAGTTCGTTCTATACCAGATTTTTTTTATTTGGTGGGTTAGTTGTTAAATGCAAGTCCCCCAATGAAGCTATGCAAAATAACGAATGTTCCTGCGTTCCTCGTAATTTTATTTGTAATTATGATAGCACTAACTGGCGTGAGACAATTAAACGCCCGTAACGTTTGTTAGTACAGGTAAGATCAGTGCGCAACTAGCTAGAGGATAGATGACACTACGCGCATTTGTGCCTATGGCACCACTTTGGAGTAACCCCGGACTCTCACCGTGTTGCACTCGGGCGCACCCTTGCATGTCTCCCCGACTATGTCGGTGCAGGGCGTTGCCCCTACGAGCGCCAAACGATGGTTCGCCACTTATTTTCATTGAAGTTAATGAACGTGGGCTCTCATTGCGCTTGAGAGCCCAAGTTGAACTTGGTTTACTTCTAGACTAGCATAGTTTCAGTGCATATTTCTTGAATGGTGTCGTTGGAGATAACAGAGATTAGACGTGCATTCCGAAGTGACTTATTCTCGGTATACGCTTTAAAATAAAAAAAGCCGGCAGATCCCACGTCCTGTGGTAATTGATGTTATGCGAAGCAGTGTGCAGGCAGCCTACAAAGTTAGCGAAAGGACCTTCAGAGCACCAAGACGTAGGCGGTTGTTTCATGACCTACATGACACGCCTGGCATGACAATCATGTCATGAGTCCTCAGAAGTCCCTTTAGCTATGCCTGAGAGACCTTAAGGCGAAAGCCTTAGTCATGCTCATGACTATGACTTCGACCATCAACCTTTAGCTTTTTCCTGCACTTAGTAACACATCCGAACCTATTGCATTGGTTTTTGAGTGTTAATCTTTTTTTGCTGAGCCATTCCCTATTGAAAAATTTGTACGCGAATTGTGCGAGAAATGTGCGATATGTATGCATATCGCACAGATTTGACGAGAAGTGTGCGATGTGCTACGCACATTCAACGAGATATCGTAAAAAATGTGCGAGATCTGTACGCATGAGCTGCGTAGACTTCACGAAGTGTGCGAGATCTATGCGAGGTGCTACGCGAATGCATGTGCGAGATGTACGCATGTGCGAGATGTGTGCGATGTGCTGCGCCAACCTAACGAGATTCTGTACGAGGTGTGCGAGATAGCGTGTGATGTGTACGCACTGTAGTCATATGAGCAACTAGATCTTGGCCGATGACTACGAATTGCATACAAAGTGCATGCACCTAAGTCGTAGTGTATACAAAAGCTCGTGAATGACAGCAAGATTTTATGATGAATCGTTTGTAGCACATGCAAAGACATAATCAATGTGCTGTATGACGACGTCGAACCATTGTGCCACATATAGCAGCATAAACTGCAGAATGAATAAGAGCGCCAGTGTTGAATTTCTGCAATTTCATATAATGGACACACACATCTCCATCAAAGCTCATGTCAGTCCTAATGATGCAATGATTTTCACTTGGGGACATATTCTCGGATAATCACTTACGGCAATACTATTGCCTTCGTGTGACGCGTTGCTCAACCAGCCAGTAAGCGCGCACTGACAGTGATATAGCCAAAAGCTGTTGTCTGAGAGTACGTCCCTTGTTCAGAGTGGATCACCCGAAGCTTTTAATGCAATATAGGCTTGAGTACCTTCACAGTTCCGGAAAAAAATGCTATAGGTTTGTTTTTATGCAGAATAAAAGAAGCTGGCAATGCGATTATAGCTCACTGAAAACACATCCAACACGGACGAGTTGGCAAATGATTTTATTGCATGCAGTTTGATCAGTAACAGAAGATGCACGCGCTTTGTCACAGCCTAATCATATTGCTTGCGTCAGAGCTGTCAGTCAGAGGTAGCAATGCAGAAATTTCAAGCTGCACATTTTCCAAACAGCTAAGTGTGCCCCCCCACAAGACGAGTAATTCACGAAGAAAGTTGGGTTAGTTGGTGTTGATGCAGTTGCTGTGACTAGTGCGAACAACGAAAAAAAGGTGGGACAGGACAGAGCCCTCTCTCGTATCCCACCTTTTTTCCGTTAGTCTTGTTCGCGTTAGTAATTATGTCACAGCCCCCACAAGACTATCAAATCTGCTAGTCACTTTTTATTGCCCATATTTTAAGAGGTTGTTAGTGCCTGTTTATGCCAAACTGTAGCAGGCAGGCATAAACTGGCCATGCATGCCCACATGTAAAAAATAAAAAGAACCACAAACTCAGTGTAAATAAATTGGTGAATAAATAGCCAAAATAGCAGCCAAAATATATCGCACTCTGACAGACAAAAATAACGAAATTACATAACCATCAATCACTAATGCTGTCATACGATCAGCACATTTTGCCCAATTGCTGCTTGAAAAATTATTTGCACTAAGTCTTTCACAACTTGTGCACTGTATGCTGAGTAAGCTTGACGTAGTAAAAAAACCTCGTATTTGCCGCTCAACAGCGGCAAATACGAGTTTAGCGTGGCAACGGAGCATTATCTGTGTATATACTACACAAAACTGAATTTGAAATTAACGGAGAAATAACTAAGTAGTTCGTGCAGTGATGGTTCAGAGCAAGGCAACGCTTTGCGATTCGTTAAAAGCTGACCTCGAAACGACCAAAATGTCAATGTCCCTACATTCAAGCAGGGTCGTTAAATGACGAACATGCAGCATATCCTGGCGTTCGCGCACGCCGGAAACAAACTAAAAAACACTTTTGCAAATCGCTGACACAATAACGACGCATATCAGACGCGCGCACGCACGCACGCACGCACACACGCACACACACACACACACACACGCACACACGCACACACACACACACACACACACACACACACACACACACACACACACAGAGAACACAAGCAGTGTCCGAAAGCACTCGCGACAGACAGTGCGGACGTTCTCGCGCGTTGGCAAATCGAGCCGGCGTGGCAGCAGCGTCCGATGCACAGACGGCACTCTTCATGAACTATACACATCCGCAAAACGGCACACAAGCCAGAACAAAGTGCGTCGACGACGCCACTCGACACCAAATGCGTCGTCACGGACACCTTGTTGAATTCACAAACATTCACAAACCAAACCACGATATGCTGCGATTTAACGGCCCTGACCGGTTGATACGGCTGCTCCGCAGGTTGCTGTCCTCGATGTTGAAAGAAACGTTGTTGAAACAGGCCGCATCACTCGCATAACATGTGAATACCAGCCGCCACCATCCATGCGATCACGATTACCGGGGAGCACCGTGCCGAGGAGCCTGAGACCAACGTTGCCAGAGACGACAAAACGGTAGACGACGATGTAAACAATATGGCCGCCATGACGTTTATCCGGCTCTTGCAAAGCTTCCGGTGCCTCTGTCTTGACGAATTGACATCATTTTCTCGTGTTCGGCTGTCAAAATGTTACCAGTCTAGAAACGTTGGGCTGTCGGTATGTGAGCGCAGCATGAATATTTTCCTTGCGGACGGTCGATCTGGTAGTTTAATCATATTTACGCTTTGCCGAGAGAAAATGTGCTCTTTTTTGTGCGCATCAGCGTTCGCTAAGCACCTGGGCCTATGCAACGCTGCTAGCTAGCTGTATCTTTCGTGCGGTGCGGCGTTGTTGGTCATCGTAGTTCGGTCATTCGTGCTCTTTGTTCCCGGCTCATTAGCAGCCTCTGGTACTCTCGCCGATCTCGCAGCGGTTCACAGTGCACGGAAGAATGTGTTGGAAATTGTACTATTACGTTCATCCGCAATTTAACAGTGTTTATGCCGGAAGGACAGTTCGTGCAGTCGATGCCGCCGGACCTGACACGAAGGAGCGTTTGCCGAGTATGTCTCGAAAGGTAAGTCCGGCGCTTGGCGCATTTTTATAGTTCGTGTAGTGTGCCTTGTTAGGCGGAGCACAAGATGATTAGTACAGCGACAAAAATTATAAAAGTGATTTCCTAATGTTTGTTATTAATGCCGTAGTACACATTTAGCAAAACGTTTTATGAAAATTACCCTCAAACAAGTATAGGATGTTGCCAAGAGCTTCATATATTGTTTCTTTGCTTTCTGTTATGAAATACACTAGCGCCGAGTATCGTTTAGTCTGAACGGGCACAAAAATTGATGCCGCGAATGTCACTGCTTCTGTACGTAATTTCTCAGCAAGAAATGGTATATGTGGTGAAGTACGTTGACGTGTTGTCTTCACAGCTAACATCTGCGCGAGACGGCACCGGATTGCTCTGTCTGACTCATGAGCACATTTTAGCTTGTATGCAAATTTTTCTGCTTATATATTGTCAAGACAACCTGTGTTTCTTGTGTTGAGTGTTCTGTATGTCTTCGTCCATTTGACAGGTTAAATAACTGCCCGTGATGTCAGAATGAGATATTTGCACAACCATGTAGCTGGCTGAGGTCTTTTCACAATTTAACGCGGTGTTGTTAAATCACAAGTTTGCAGTTTCAGCAGTGATTGCAATAAACTGAACATTTCTTATTGTTTAGGGATGTCACGATTTCGTGAGACGGATGCAATCTCTGCACCACATGGGAGCCTGTGGCAAAATGCAGTCTGAGCAGCCCGACAAGGAATCTGATCTGCTTGCTTTGACAAGGTGTGTACAAAACAGTCACTGCCACTTATGAGTTCTAGGTTCTGTTGGTATAATTCGTACGTGCCATCGGTCCTGAATCTTTTGGTGAGATTTACGAATTTGGACTCGTTCTACAATTTTACTATTGTTGCATTGAGTTATGAGAATGAAATTCTATTGGGAATATGTTGTAAGAATCTTGAAAAATGGGGTGGTATGAGATTGCAAAATTGCATCTAAAACAATAAATTGTGATGGCACTTGTGCTGCTTTATTAGCAATGCAAAATCCCTAACGAGTATACCAGAGGGGCACTTCCTACCAAGCCCGATTCAGATCAAAATTAGCTACTGCAATTGGCTTCCTCGCGCAGCTTGCACAAAAGAGCCAATCACAAGTGAGAAATTCGATCCGGATTGGGCTTGATCGCAATGAAAAGTGCACTGTATGACACCCGTATTAGACGAGCTTATTGAGATAAGTTCGTAAAGCCGGCTAAATCGGCAACAGCAAAAGCACTGAAAAAAGCACACTGGTCTAAAAACAATGTTGTCAGTTTCTGCTGTTCCAAGTTAATGGTTAATAATGTGTCTCTATTGAACAATGTAGGCGCTGAGAGAAAACTTTAAGAAAATACATGCTGACTTTCCAACACAGCATTGTGTCTAGGATTTTTGCAAAACATAAAGTTCACAGGCTGGCAGGTTTGGCATAACGTACAACACTTTTGCTTTAGATGCCATATTCATAACTTCCAGTTTCGACATAATATTCGAGTACTACTTGAACTGTATATTTTAAAATATCGCCTACCTTCAGTTTAATCAATATACCTAAGTAGCCTCCTCTGAGTCAAGTATAATTGGGGGCTTGAGTAGATATGCATGATATGCTACTTACTGACTGTATAGTGACGTATTTTTTTAGGAACTGTGTTTTGAGGCACACATATCCTTTTATGTCTTGTTATGAGTTGCCCGACGAAAGCAGAAGGGCATTGCAAGTTATTGCATATATTACTGCACTTAATTCCTTACATACATGCCTGCACAGATTCTGTGTTCCTAGATTTATTTCTCTAAGTAGTCAAAAATCATGTATTACACTTTTTTTCTCTTTTTTTTGGGGGGGGGGGGCTGTTCATTGATTCCCATTCCTAAAGGGACGTTGAAAGAAAAAACCACGAAAGGTGGCTTGAAAGTGTTTGAATTTTCTGTTTAACCTCTTATTATTTATTCTTCTAAAGCACTACCAGCATGAACACGTTTCTGTTCACTTTTATAAGCTAGCTGCCAGATAAGAAACCACAGTGTGAAAGAGTATTTATTTCTTTTTTTTACTTGTTTTATTGTATGTTCTTTATTTAGCTCACAATGTTCTACCTACCACCTTATGCAGTACTCCAGCTGGAGCCTATGAGGTATGTTTATAAATGAATAAGTAAATTCCTGAAGCTTGCAACAAACCATGAAGCATAACATTTAAATGTAGTCAGTTCATAATACATCCCTAGAGCAGCATAGCATCAAGCTTGAAGCTGATCTCTGATGTCCCATAAATTGCAGGTTTGATAATGTGGTATCACAAACTGCTGGTTACGCATGTCAGTCAGCCTGGTGCAGTGGTCGCAGGTGAGAGTGTAACCGAAAGCTGGGTATGCTTTGCCCTTCCGCATTTGACATGGGAGGGAGCTTGAACTCTGCTATTGCTTCTCTTATAGTTGGGACCATCTCTCTCACCTTCTCCTTATTATTCTGTCAACTTGCTAATATGCACTTCTACAAGCTTAGTTATGATGTTGACTGCTGAACTTGGATGATGTGCGTTTCAATAGTTAGTGGGACCCTCAAAACCATGCTGTACTTTGTGTGCATTTCAAATGGTCAATTTGAAATATGCGATTGTCTGACATTCTCAGGGAAACAAGGTTTTTGTTCTGAATAAGGCATAGGCTGCTTCCCGAAAGAGTACCAGAAACAATACTTTCTCACCTAACAAAAGTGTTTAGGCACGCCGTGCTCAGGCCATGCTGACCTACAATAATTAGATCATAATGTGCTATATCGACCGTTACATGTTATTAAAAGTGGCAGACAAAAGTCATAATGCACTTGAATTTCACTGTTAAAATGTGTGTGGCTACCTAACATTTAGCCTTAGCCCCTTTGGCGCAGACACCATTAGTGCAAAAGGGGCGTATGTCATTACCAAGCTTTTGGGATAAGTACAGACTGAATAAGCACTTGTCAAGATTTTGAGTAGTACTATAACCTGAGACCCGCCCAAAGTGTGATTTTATTTTTATTTTTTCATTTAGACCATGGAGTCACACTTCTCTTAAGCCTGTGCAGATACGTCACGCTAGGCGAGCCCCATTCATTTCTCCCTTTACAGTGAATCCTGTTTTTCAGTTTCATGTTGCATGACATACAAAGGCACTTTAAGCAAGGCCAAAAATAAGTGGTTTGAATGTGTACAAAATGACTCCGGACACATTTTTTTGTTTGGAGACAGTTTAGACGCATCATGTATTCTTTCTTTTTGTGTTAGTTTTGTGATGAGAGGTTATTTATTGCAAAAAGAAAATGAAGGTTAAAGTGGCATTTCCTGCCAAATTTTGTGGCGAAACATCGTACGTTGGAGGACATCATGCATTCCAGAGTATTTTCGTATATTTTGGCTGTTGCGGTTCAGTACACTTGCTCCAAAATTGCTAAGTTCAGTTCTTGCCTCTTTTAGAATGCAATATAGTCAATTTTTGCCAAAAACAAATTAACTAGGCCTTAGCAGACAGCCAGCAGGTGTGGGAACTTTATTGTGGTTTCACCACCTGTATATCGTTCTTGTGTATTTTCTAGCTTATCAAGCCTCTACTTTTGGATAACTGCAGTCTTTCTGGGTTTGCGGAAGAGTAATTCAATAATGCATCTCAAATAATTATTTTTCCCTTAAGTGTCCCTTTAAAGTTTTGTCTGATTGATGTGGCATGAGACAACACTGCCCGAAAGTTATCTTGCATGTCAGCAGTTGTGTTGCCATGTAATCACCAGTATTGTCTTTGAGGTGCTCAGAGATGTCACTGCACTTACTCTTCATTACCCAAGTCCCTAAGAAGCCATAAAGAGGATCTGTTTGAAATGTCCTGCAATAAGTTATATCATACTGTATTCACTGGGGCTCTGTTAAATGCTTGCAGTAGAAAAGCACTGTCTTCTCCAAAACATGCATAGTGTGTTGGGAATTTGTCAACGATTCTTTTTACCTCAACAGTCATGGAAATATTGATTTACCGTGTTCACTGGCAGATTTATATCAAGCCTGATCTCTGTAGCTGACTAGGCTTTTTTATTACACAAAAATTAAGCTGGTTTTCAATAATACCACCTTTTCACAGTACTGAAGCACCAGTTTGCAAAAATAATAGAATAAGTTTAACTCTATTTTTTGTAAAAGCAAGCTGTTGTCTTACACAGCAACTTCAGTGAGTTTTTTAAGCGCGGCAGGCTTAGGATGTTGGTTGAAAATTAAGTTGCTTAAAGACGTGTTGCATCAGAGAGCATGTTTTCTTTTATCTATTGTAGCATTATCTGGTCTCTTATGTTCCTTTCCATGCTATTCACAGTGCACACTTTCTAAGGAGATAAGGGACAGGCAGATGGTGGCATTCACAGCTCACACATTCCAAGGCACTAAGGGACACACAGAGTGTGAAAGAGGACAGTTATTTTTCACTGTCTGCCTGTCGCTTATTCTTTTGGCATGTGTGTGCCATGAACACCATCAAAATGAACTGTTACCAACTTGCCCAAGCTTCAGCTCTTGCGCTTGGTGTTTTTGTCTACAAAATGCCCATATGGCAGTAGTAGTGTTGCTGATATTTGCGTGTATGAAAAGGGGATGCTTACTTGATTGCAGAACAATTTGATTGGTTCTACACATGGTACTGAACTTACCAATGTCATTTTAAAGGTGGGATTAGGTAGGAAGCTATTGTGGTACTGTTTAAAGTGCCCTTGTGCAGATGCTTAAAGCTTGTCTTCTGTTGACAAAAATTGGGCTCAAGCCGTAGGAGGATAGTTGTCAAAGTGTAATGAAAGCCTCCTGGTAGACATGCTGAGTTATGCTGCTGGGGACACTTATTGGTTAGCCCTATTGGGTAATGCTGCTAGGCTTATGGGTGCTTTAACATTGCAGTGCCTGCAGAATGCATGTCGTGCTATGGTATCATAATTGGCCCACCAAGTGACCACCTTTGCTTACACTATGTGGCTGTCTGGCCTACTTTACTTAACCTGACTGCCACCTATACACAAGGAGGAGGAGGGAGGCAAAAAAGGGATCTTCAATTAATTTTCTTGCATAGATGGCTCATGCATCATATTTTTCTTATAGTGCAGGATTTGTTACTCAAAGTGAAGCTTGCTATATGGAGAATATCTACATTTTTTCATATGTATACCGAACAAGGATTGATTTGTTCACGGTGTCACTTTTTATATTATACTCACGTGACACTAAGCCCACTTGTATTAATGCAGGTATGGCTGGGCCTGCAGAGAAAGTGTAAGCAGACTGTGCTGTGTTGCTGATCAGTGCTGATCTCCACGCCTGAGTTGGTCCCACAACATCCAGGCACCAGCGTGCTTTGCTTCATCATTGACAAGGTAATATGATATGGAGAGCTTGCACCTGGATATCAGTTTTGAGCTTGAGTTTTGAGAAATATGTTGAGATAGAAGACACAAGGGTTGGCCTTGGTGATAGATACACGTGTGTGTTTTTTAAAGTGCTCTTTTTGAAATATTCTTCGTGGACCTATTTTCAGCAAATGTTTACATTCCTTAATTGCAAACTGCCATGGAGCTGGTTTATGCCTTAAACTAGCACTCTTTCACCAAGAAAAAGCCTTATTTAGCATAAAATTCATAGGAAAGGCAAGGAGGTGACAGGACAGAACACTACTAACACCATCCAATTTTACTGCTTGCACAGCAATATAAAGCGAGAGTTGAAAGGACGAGGTTTGGGTTTGTGTTCGTTGGTTCTATGGGTTTTGGAGCCCCACACAGCTTCTTTGCTAGGCAGACAAGCTTGTGGGATGTGCTTCTGAAATTTGTACAGCACACTGACAGTGCAGGTGCGGGCCTCATCTTCGGAAGGAAGTGCACTGACGGCACCATTCACGGCGCAGATGACTCTCATAGAGTCAGGCAAGGCACCAGTGTTGATGTTTGTTCCCTTGCCCAAAACAGCATGTTTAGGTTCAGTGTAGTTGTAAGAAGACAAGTTAAACATTACTTTCATGGTTTGAGTGGCCGCATTTTTCTTAGAGCACTGAATTTCTTTTCTTGCAACTGCCTGCCCTGGTGTTTCCTTAGCGTCGGCATGAAGTTGGCATGGAGTTACGCATCCGGGAACTCGTGAACAATGACCCTGTAGTTGACACTTTGCGAAGAATACATCGGCTTCCAAGCCCTTCATTTTCTGTTGGCATACTTTTACTTGTACTGTTAGCAATTTCTTCTCGGCTTGCTGAATTATCCTGAGGCCCCACACTGACACTACTGATGTCTTCAATTGAAGACTTTTCAGGATAAGACTCCTGGCTTTGCAAGTGTGGTTTAAAAAAAGGTGGCACTTACAGGTGGCTATTCAAGACCTGAGTGAAATGAACCGGCAAGTCTTGGTTACATCTTGTGTGTAGTCCTGTTGGAGTTAAACGTTTTACGAAAAATTGTATCGTCACTAACACGATGATAAGCACTTGGTCATTCACCACAACTTCATAGTCGTTACCTGGCTAAATGAATTTTCGTCGAACCCTTGATAATACCTTCTACAGAACTTATGTACAAAACATTGTTACCAAGACTTACTGGTTCGTCTCACTCGCGTCCAGAATAGAAATCTGTAAGTGCCACCTTTCCTGCAAAGAACCTTATCCTGAAAAGTCTACACTTGAAAGCATCGGTAGTGTCAGCGTGGGGCCTCGAGATAATTCGGCCAGCTGGGAAGAAATTACTGGCAGCAAGAGTTCAAGAGTGCTGACAGAAAATCAAGAGCGTGTGAACTAGAGCAGACCATTATTCGGGTCTTCTGGGACATACAGCTGAATGTCAACTTCACAGCGAGACTAACGGACCACCTGTGCGGGCAGTCACAAGAAAGCTTGATGTATTATAACCAAAACAGCCTGTTCAAACCAGGAAGTTATCTTGAGCTTGTCTTCCTACAAGCCCACTAAACCTGAAACTGCCATTCTGCGCAAAAGACAACTTCAACACTGGCACTTCACCCAACACTGACGAAAGTAAGCTGCATCGTGTAACGTGCCAGCAGTAAGCTCTTTCTGAAGCAGGAGAAGGGCCCACGAGCTTACCTTCCATGGTGTAATTCAGGAACCTGTCTCGGCTCCAGAAAGGGAGCTTTTTTGGCTTGGCTTGGGTCAATGACCATAAAATTATCATTACCAAACAGAACGCATTAACAGTTGCAGACTCAGGGTAATGTCTTTACTTGCTTGATTTTGTGGACAAAAACTGATGAAAGGGTGCCCAATGTGACTAGTTATCCTGTCCAGGAGTCCGTGATTTCAAGAAGTTTGACAATCATTTCATTGGCTAACAATCGCAAAGCATACTTGTGCTGTCATTTGAAACAAAACCATGCACTTTAAGGAACGGTGACAATTTCTTTAGGTGTGGGGAGCACCTGCACTGCATATATAATTTTGGTTAAAAAGAAAGTAAGGCGGAATGGGCCATATAAAATTAATGACAATAATTTTGGCATAAGTAGATTTTTGCTCAAACCATCTGAAAGTTTCTTGTTTTAGAAAGTATTAAATTTTGTTAAACGTAGCTGCTGTCAGATGATTCTATATAAGCATTTGGCCTTATGCAATACTATTTGCTTTAAATAAAATTTTTGGGTTTTATTTGTCAAAACCTCAATATGATTGCTGAACGACATATTGTAGGGCAAAGGCACAAATACACAGATGATATACGAAAACATGTCACAGGTGCTGCTAATAACTTAATTCGAAACACAACAGGATACTGTATATATACTCTTCCGAATGCACAGGCGCACTAGCCACTTCGGGAAGACAACAGAGGGCGATTATCCGTGCTAACACAATCATTTTGAAGATCTAAAGAAAGCAAGTTCCGCGTCGTACAAAACAACAGAGGTCTGACTTACACAAGCACTACTTTTTTATGTAAAACGCTTTGAGTAGCTTACATGCAATTTTATCTTTACTTCTGCCTGGGATCTTCACATCATAAAATCTCGCACGACAAGGGCAGGCTTTTTTTTGCTGATAGATGCGCATTCAAGTCTGTCGTCATGTTTTTAGCATGCTCCCTCATTCAATCATTGATGCAGCAGCCAGTTTGTCCTACATAGGACTTTCCACAAGGCAGTGGGATTTCATAAACCACACCGGGACCACATTGCCCGTAAGGTGTTACATGTTGTACTTGGCAGCTTACCTTAGATCTGCCCATTATGCGGGGACACGTTCGGGCCAGCCTATTGGGAACAGAGAACAATAGAGGCACTCCATGCCTGTTCGCCACTTTCTTTAAATTGTGGCTCAACTTATGCACATACGGTACAACTTGCGGTCTTGGGCCACTCGGCTCACCAGCTCTGGCCTCATTCACCAGTGTGCCCGCTTTTGTAGTGTTCTCTTTTCCCAATATGCTGGCCCAACTGTGTCCCCGCATAATGGGCAGATCTAAGGTAGGCTGCCAAGTACAACACGTCACACCTTACTGGCGATGTGCTACCAGAGGGGTTTATGAAATCCCACTGTCTTGTGGAAAGTCCTATGTAGGACAAACTGGCCGCTGCATCAATGATCGAATCATGGAGCATGCTAACAACACGACGAAAGACTTGAATGCGCATCTTTCAGCACACTGTAAAGCCTGTCCTTGTCGTGCGAGATTTCATGATGGGAAGATCCTGGGCAGAACTAAAGATAAAACAGCACGTGAGCTGTTGGAAGCATTTTACATAAAAGAAAAAAAGTAGTGCTTGTGAAAGTTGACCTATATTGTTTTCATGATGTGGAACTTGCTTTCTTTAGATCTTCAAAATGATCGTGTTAGCCCTGATAATCGCCCTCTGTGCTCTGCCCGAAGTGGCTGGTGCGCCTGCGCGTTGTGAGGAGTACATATACTGTATCTCGCTGTGCTTCAAATAAAGTTGTTAGTAGCGCCTGTGACGTGTGTCTGTGTATCTTCTGTGTATTTGTGCCTTTGCGCTATGTCGTTCAGCAAACAGCAACTTGCCTAACACCAAGTCCTTCTGCACAATATGATTATGGGGGACACTGTAGTGGGGAACTCTGGATTAACTTTGAACACCGGGGGTATGTGCCCAATGCACCTTATGGGGGTGTTGTTGCACTTTGCTGCCATCAAAATGTGGCCGTTGTGCATGGGATTTTATCCTGCGCCATTCGGCTTAGCAGTGCAATGCCAAAGCCACTACGCCACCACGATTTTTAGTTTTGCTGGCAGAATAGCAGTTTCCAAGTAATTTAATTAGCTCGACCTGTTGATGCTGCTCTCTAAAAGTAGATTTTATGCATGTTACTTATGTTGCTTCAGTACTAGTAATTATTATTACTCAAATAATGCCTTTTTTACTGTAATAACACTTGTTTCAGTGATCTGCTAATGTAACAGGTTATTCTACGACACTATAATGCACGTTTCCTTAGGAGTCATAAGCATTGCAGGAAACCACTTATTTTTAATAAATTTTGTTCAGTATCGCATGTTCTGAATGCTAAAGCATTCTTACCTGTGTGAATGTCAGCTAAACTGCTTTTGCCTATGTGTTATCTTATTGCATGTGTGAAAAAAAACTGTTGGCTTTTGTTTACTTTTTCAGGTGCGCGGCAAGCTCTCACTCAAGCAACACATTCCAGTGGTCTTCTGTCAACAGACTGGGTGTATTGAAGTACCATTACAAGGTCCAATAAACAACGCTTGCGAGATGTGTGACGTGCTCTTGCTTAAAATCGGAGGACTTCACTATTAATGTAAGCTTGAATAGGTGTGCTGAAGAACCTGTGTAACGTGTACTTGTTTATTAACAAGTACAAACCATTACCTCACCTGACATTTTTTTTCACCTCAACATAACTCTTTACTGTAGATTTCTGAACAAACCATTACAGCGACACAACACTGCAGTAAGGTCAGCACAAGTGTTCATGCATGAACACTTGTATTTACAAGAATTGTATTTGCATTATTATACTAAATATGAATATGAGGTGCGTATCTTTTTCAGGGTGCATACTCTCGCAGGTCGTACAAGCTCGTCATCTTGTACGCACTCAGCTCGTAGAAACGAACTCGTTCATAATGTACGAGAATCTCGTTCAGTGACAAGAACGCGATCTCGTACACATGTGTGCGAGAAATGTACGCGATGATTGCTGCGTAGACTGTACGAGGTTCTCGTAGACTCAACGAGTTCTCGCAGACTGAACGAGTTTCTCGCACAGTCTACGGAGCAATAATCGCGTACACTATTTCTCGTACATTCTCGTTCACATTTTTTTCAATAGGGTTCTCATTTTTTCTGAGTCATGCCCATGACTATTACTTCTACCACCATCCTTTAGTGTTTCCTTCACTTAGTACCCACGTCAGAATCCATTTCAGTGGTTTCTGAGTGTTAATCTTTCTTCGCTCAGTCATGACTATGACTTCTACCATCATCCTTTAGTGTTTCCTGGGTCATTCTCAGGACCTACCTGACAGGCATGTGATGACTTATCACTTATATTCGTCACACACTCCTGTCGTATTATGCTAATGTTGTACCTACCAAGTTAACGAAACGATCATGAGAGCACCGAGACGTAGGCGGCTGTTTCATGACCTACATGACACGCATGTCATGACATTCATGTCAATACATATAATTTATGTTCGTCATACACTCTTGTCATAGTATGCCAATTTTGGTACATACAAAGTTAACAAAACGACCATGAGAGCACAAAGACGTAGGCAGATAGATATATAGATAGATACTATAAAAGTAGCAAATGTTCGCCAAGAAATACTTCGCATTTAATACGTGTGCGTATGGAAACAATGTCGATACGCGCTAACTTTTGTGGCCATAGGTTGAATAGCGGCAATAATACTGTTGCAACAAATCCCTCTTTATGCCTAAATAACCCTCTGATAGTTTCATCTAGATGTATGTTTGGGAAAGGGAAAATTAGCTCACTCAGTGCTCGAATGCACTGAGTGAGCTAGCTCCCTCAGTCACTCAGCTTGAGAATGTTAGTAGATGAAGTAATCCCAAGTTTCGAGACCAAAAATCGTAATAAATACTAGCGCCTTTTGCTGACTCTAACTGCTATCGTTCTTGGACGACTGTTAACTTCTCGCTGCGCGTTAAGTAAGCAGCACAGCGCAGACAGCACACGCATGAGACACGAAGGAAAGAACTTTTTCAATTGAATTCTTTATTTGTAAATTTAGAACACACAGAAACACCAAAACAGGTTGGACCCATAGCCAAAGGCTAGTTGCGGGTCCAATGAAAAATAAATAAATTATACGTAAAAAACAAGCAAGATACATCACGTGCATACATGTATCTATCGTACACCTTTAAGTAGCACGAGCGTACAAAGGAAATGCGAAATAGTTAAAAGCATGTTACAGTATTAAACATTTCTAATATAAAACACTAGTTAACAAGAAGATTGCAGGCAAGTTCCTGCATTATTATGAAGGTTCAAAGCATACAATAATAATCTCGATAAAAAATCTAAAGAACACTTAAGCATGGTATTTTTTGCAGGCTTCAACGATTTACGAACACCATAAAGGACATCATGATTGTTCACATTGACAAGGCTTATTCAGGCTAAGCAAGTATTTTTTAAGCACGGACATATATTATTTGATTGTTTTATTTCTGCTGGTAGTTTATTCCAAATTTTTCACCCTGAAAACTGAAGCATGTTTTATTTCTGCTGGTAGTTTATTCCAAATTTTTGACCCTGAAAACTGAAGCAAACGTTGTCAGTAAATATTACTAGTTGGAGGAAGATTAAAATTTCCGTACGTTTGATTTCTGGTCACTCGAGAGGATGTGTAAAATGTGGAAATATGAAAAGGCAGGTTGTTTTTAACAATATTTAAAACACACTTGGCAATTTTTAATTCGCGAATCATATCATACGGCAAAACATTCATTCTATTAAACAAAGGGTGACTAGGTTCATCGTAACATGAATGGGTAATTATTCTCAGGGCTCTTTTCTGGAGTTCGCGTACAGGTTCAAGTTAAGTTTTGTATGTCGCAGTTCATTCATTACAGTATGGGATATGGCTATGGATGAGTGCGAAATATAAAATACGCGGAGTGTTATTATCGAGATCATGACGTGCTTGTGAGAGTGCGTAGCATCGCGATGCGAGCTTTGTGCAAATTGCGCTCATTTGTTCTTGCCAGTGTAGATTGCTATCGAAAGCCACGCCAAGATACGGAAATGATCTGACTTCGTCTAATGGAAAATCGTTTATTCGTAAATCTAATGATTTATTAGGCAAGATATTGTTACGTGTTCGAAAACCGCATATTTAGTCTTTTTAATGTTAATCGTAAGTTTCTTCATTAAAAACCAATCAATTCCTTTTTTCAACTCTTCGTTTGCCTTAGTTTCGAGATCACAAATGTTGTCGGCCGTTACTACAATACAGGTGTCATCGGCGTACATAAGTACTTCAATTGTACTTAAAATAAGTGGAAAGTCGTTAATACATAGTGAAAATAAAAGTGGCCCAAAGACGGATCCTTGGGGGACTCCAGTGCGCATATTCTTAGGTGATGATGTACATTGCTCATTCCGACCAGCTGCATTCGTTCATGAAGGTAGCTAGTAAGAAGATTCAATGAGCGACCACGAAAACCATAATGCTTTAGTTTATGCAGAAGTACGTTGTGATCAACTGTATCGAAGGCCTTTTTTAGGTCCAGGAATATGACACACACAAGTATAATATTTTGCAAAGCTACGTCAATTATTTGAGTTAACGTTAACACTGCTGACGAAGTTTAGTGA
>NC_051163.1:125301334-125335147 GCF_013339745.2 Dermacentor silvarum | reverse complement strand
GGCGCAGCGGCTCCAGCGCAGTGTCAGACGGCGACTGCACAGCGAGCGCGCGCCGGCGCCAGTGCGTCTACCACGGCTACGACGTCACTCCTCTGGAATGCTGCAGACCGGCTGCGGTGAGTCGCGCGCAGCGGCGGCGGAGTGCGCGAGAGGTGCCGGCTGCGGTGGCTCCGGTGCGCAAGCCGTGTGACATCACTGATCCTTGCGCATGCGCAGCACGGCTCTTAATGTGCCGCGCGAAACGGGCTTGGCTAGACCAGTGTAGCTAACGCTACAAAAAAGAAGAAAGTAAGAAAAGGACTGGCTTGCCAGGTCCTCCCTTCTCGAGAGTACTGTATTTTTTGAAATATGTTCGACAATGACGAAATGTGATGCCGACAGCAAGAGTTCAGCTGTCAGAAACAGACTAATTTCTTTTTCTTTCAAGTATGCTCTGCATGTGGTCAACCAATTTGCGCACAAGCCACTTCTTCCGGTGCCTTTTATTTATTTATTAGCTCTGCCTATATATTATTAGCTCTGACTTCGAATTGTTAAATTGTTTCAGCTTATGTTTAGTACCTTCATTTTGAAGTTTAGCCTGTGTATATTGTTTATGTGCTAAGTGAACGATGCTTTGTGAATTAACTTTATGGTGTGTGATCATTGTATCGTTGCCTCCTCCTGTCTTTGTTTGACGGGGTAGTGAGTCTTGTGAAGCTGCTGGAATGTCCCCCTTTTAATCACACTGTGATTTGCCACTTACCTAAATATTGCTATCGACCCCCCAATCTCGTGAAAATTAAATAAACTCAACCCTTATGGGCACAAAACAGTGCGGTAAAGGACAAATAAAGCTATTCACTTCTGTTATGAAGCGTGTGAAATGGGTATTTCTCATGTTCAAAGATTTGTTTGCGTCTTCGTGAATACCACTGAACACATAATGGTCTTGACTCAAACATGTGTGCTGTCGACCTAGTGTCCTCGAGCTTGCGGATTCTAACCTTCTTTGCCGGCATTTCTTGACGTATCTCTTCAGTTGTTGTTCCAAATCCACAATACAAACGACAGATGAGGGAACCCGAGAAAAAAAGGAAAGAGAATAATAAATTGACTAGCGTGGCACGTTTTAGACCAAAATATATTTTCAAGGAAACGTGTGGGCAATATATTTAATTGTTTTTACGTGCATCATCCAGTATGTATGGCTTGTTCTTGGTCGGCCAATTCACCCTTCACTATGCTACTGTCTTGGTGGTTTCTGCTGTCTGTCTGCATTGATGATTGATTCTTGTTTACAGCGTAAGCATTATAGGGCTACTTCCCTCGGAAATCTGTCAGTCTTTCCGCCCACCCGTCTACAACGCGTAACATGGGCGCGCCATAATTATGCATGGCGTCCCATAGGAGT
Organism: Dermacentor silvarum; assembly: GCF_013339745.2. Classification (NCBI taxonomy): domain Eukaryota; kingdom Metazoa; phylum Arthropoda; class Arachnida; order Ixodida; family Ixodidae; genus Dermacentor; species Dermacentor silvarum. The sequence goes on along the minus strand of NC_051163.1, from coordinate 125,333,754 downwards.
ATATGTTACAATGCCGTACGACTACGTATAACTACTGAGATTTGATTATGACTATAGAACACCCACAGTTACAGTCGGTGTGGAATAAAAGTAGGCCACTACAGTTAGCGCATCAAATAACGCAATTATGTGCGAAAAGAAGACACCTTTATAAGAAAGTGGTTTAAAAGATTTCACTTAGTTTCATTTAGGAAAGCGTGTAGAACACCTACAGATGCTGCAACTGTGAGCGCAAGAAGAAAGCCGGCAGTACAGTTGCCACAACAAGTAATTATTTAGCACTAGATAGGGAAGTAAATAGATAAGCCTAATCAAGAATAATTAAGGGTATTCAACATTAATACACCGAAGTTCGATTGACTAACATTAAATTTATTATGATTACTCATGGTTAATAAATGTTAATAAATATTACTTAAACTTACGTAAGATTATTTGCGGTTACGTTGCTAGTTACAGAGTAATTAGGATAACAAATCACTAATAAGATTAGCCATGGGCGACTGCAAAGAACGCCGTATCCCGGAAACAGCTCAAAAAAGTGGGAAGTGCACAGTGTGCTGTTTCTCGAAGAGGCATCACGTGACTTCATAGGGCGACATCATCACTTGACGATGACGTCATCGCGTGTCGTCTCGCGTGCCGTGATGACTTCATTAGGCGATACCGTGACGTGACGATGTCTCTATCGCTTAACGTATGCTTTGACGTGATGGTGTCATCACGTGACGTTTGAAGGTGATCACGTAATCACGCTTTGTTACCATGCACAATGTGATGTCACCACTAAAGTGGTGGCATTTAAAGTGGCAGAAATACGAGAAGCATTTCAGAATCATGAGAAGACATGAGCAGTAAAGCAGTAAAAAAAAAAACCTAAAGGATAGACGAATACCAGACATTTGGCGACAAAGTAGAAAAATTGTATTTATGAGGGTAAGGGTGAAAAAATTCATATAGACCGTTGACCATTACATCGGCAATACAAAGGTTAGCAATGCAGGTGATTAAATTTAGGCTCCAAGCATGAGAAGAAAATAATGGCGTATTAGGTAAAGCTGGGGAGAGGATGAAAATATTCTAATAGTATGTGGAGATATCTGCCAAGCCGTCTATGTAGGCACATCTGGCTTCCTTCCATATGGGTTCAGGTACCAGCATATGTTAACGCCTGATTGTGCGCTTCATGACCCGTATAATGATTTCGTATTTATAAAGAATACCGTCCTCAGCAGTTGGAGTTGCGGTTTTCCAAAGCTTCGCTGCACATCCACATCCGCACTGCCGGTATGGCGAGTCAGTCTTTTGTGGAGGGGGGGGTTAATCGTTTCTTATCGCTGATACAGCTACCCACCATCTACATTCGCGCAATAAAAACGATAAAATGTATTAACTTCGCTAATTACGTATTTTGTGCTGATACAATGCAATAAATCTCTCTTACCACATATTTTGCGGGGGTTCTCGCCAAAAGATGCTTACGCCTTAAAACTGGTACAGCATAGCGTATTACATCGAGCAGGCTACGTGACAATTTGTCACCGTCCTGTGTGAAAGAGGACGCCAATAACTGGTCATCACTACGCGTATAATTGTTATCGGCCTATAGTTACTACTATCCTACGAAGTTTTTACTAGCTATGAAAGTACTCGTTCAATGGGCGATTCTGTTTAGATATAAAGTGACAGAAATACGAGAAGCATTTCAGAATCATGTCAAGACATGAGCAGTAAAGCAGTAAAAAAAACCTAAAGGATAGACGAATACCAGGCATTTGGCGACAAAGTAGAAAAATTTTATTTATGAGGGTAAGGGTGAAAAAATTCATATAGACCGTTCACCATTACATCGGCAATACAAAGGTTAGCAATGCAGGTGATTAAATTTAGGCTCCAAGCATGAGAAGAAAATAATGGCATATTAGGTAAAGCTAGGGAGAGGATGAAAATATTCTAATAGTATGCGGAGATATCTGCCAACCTGTCTATTTAGGCACATCTGGCTTTCTTTAAGCCATTGGCTTCAGCGAGAGCAGGGGAAAATAAACATGTCCGCAATAGATATTGGTAATATGTGATTGGAAGATAGGTGAAAGAAAAGTAGGGAAACGGCAAACAGCGGAGGAGTACAAAAAGAATGGGCCCAGTAGGGGTTCAGAAAGTGTGCTATTTTGGGTTCTTCGCGCATCTTTTTTATGACAGGTAGGGCATTGAGCAATATAATGTCACGTAGTAGTGACGCTGAAGTGAACAGTGGTAAAACTGTGTATGACGAAAGTGATTCTTTATTGGGCGAACCTGTGCCTACAAAAGCAAGCTACACTCAAAGCGCAACGACAGCGGCGAACACCGTCAGCGATCGTCGAAAATCTCATCCGCGGCGAAACGCGTCGGCCTTTATACCTGAGTCATCGAAGGTTCCAGATTATTCGCTGATGCCCGCGGGTCTTCCAGAAAGTTCTAGGCAATTCGCGTCGGTCATACAATCAGATAACATAAGCGTCGGTGAAAACAGGCAACGGAAAGAAGCATCGATAACGTTCTAGAAACTTCCGATACAGGCGCGTCCTGCGCCGAGCGATAACGTTTAACATTTGTTAGCCGGTGAAAAGCGGCCACCGGTGAAAGATAAACATGTGTACGTGTCAATACCCTCCCCTTAAAAAGCATCGTCCCGATGCGACAAACACGAAAGCAAAAACAAAAGCACGCATACAGAAAGGGACAAAAATAACAAAGCAACAAAGGACCTAAGTTCGTCATCGGGTGTAGAAAAGCTTAAGACGCACCACGTGGATGACTTCAGGTCGTGCGCGGCGCCGCTGTGATTGCGAAATACCGTCTGGCACGACCTCATAGTCCAGTGCGCCATTCGTCGGATGATCTTATATGGTCCGAAATAGCAACGTAAGAGTTTCTCGCTAAGTCCTCGTCGGCGTATCGGAGTCCAGACCCAAACACGGTCTCCGGGCTGGTACTCGACGTAGCGTCGTCGAAGATTGTAGTGTCGGCTGTCGGTTCTCTGCTGGTTCTTGATGCCCAGGCGGGCGAGCTGTCGCCTTTCTTCGGCATGCTGCACATATGTGACAACGTCAAGATTTTCTTCGTCGCAGACATCCGGTAGCATGGCGTCAAGCGTCGTTGCCGGTTTCCTTCCGTAGACCAGGTTGAACGGCGCCATGTGCGTCGTTTCTTGCATGGCCGTGTTGTATGCGAAGGTCACGTACGGAAGGATGGCATCCCTCGTCTTGTGTTCGACGTCGACGTACATTGCCAGCATGTCGGCGATGGTCTTATTTAGGCGCTCGGTGAGGCCATTCTTCTGCGGGTGGTAGGCGGTGGTCCGGCGATGGCTTGTCTGGCTGTAGCGCAGGATGGCTTGAGTTAGTTCAGCCGTGAAGGCCGTACCTCTGTCGGTGATGAGGACTTCTGGGGCACCGTGACGCAGGATGATATTCTCAACGAAGAATCGGGCTACCTCGGCAGCACTGCCTATGGGCAAGGCTTTTGTTTCGGCGTAGCGGGTGAAGTAGTCCGTAGCTACGACGATCCATTTATTGCCGGACGTCGACGTCAAAATAGGCCCCAGTAAGTCCATCCCGATCCGCTGGAACGGTCGGCGAGGTGGCTCGATCGGCTGTAGAAGTCCGGCTGGCCTTGTCGGCGGTGTTTTGCGTCGCTGACAGTCTCGCAATGGGCGACGTCGGCAGAGAGGCGAGGCCAGTAGTATTTTTCTTGTATCCTCGCGAGCGTGCGGGAAAAACCGAGGTATCCAGCCGTTGGGTCGTCATGGAGAGCTTGCAGAACCTCTGGACGCAATGCTTAGGGTACCACGAGGAGGTTGTTGGCTCGGAGAGGCGAGAAGTTCTTTAGGAGAATGTCGTTTTGCAAGAAAAACGACGCCAATCCTCACCTGAACACCTTGGGCACAATGACGGTCTTGCCTTCCAGGTAGTCTACAAGGCTCCTTAGTTCCGGGTCGGCTCGCTGTTGTTCGGTGAATTCGTCGGCTCTGATGGGTCCCAAGAAAGTGTCGTCATCCTGGTCGTCCTGTGGCAGCGGTTCGACGGTGGCGCGAGACAAGCAGTCGGCGTCAGAGTGCTTTCGCCCGGACTTGTAAACGACGGTGATGTCGAATGCTTGAAGTCTCAGACTCCATCGTGCGAGGCGACCTGAAGGATCCTTCAAGTTAGATAGCCAAAACAAGGCGTGGTGGTCGCTGACAACTTTAAAGGGCCTGCCATAGAGGTAGGGGCGAAACTTTGATGTAGCCCAGATGATGGTGAGGCACTCCTTTTCTGTTGTGGAATAATTTGCTTCCGCCTTCGATAGCGACCGGCTAGCGTTACAACCCTTTCTAGTCCGTCAGTCCTCTGCACAAGCACGGCGCCGAGTCCTACACTGCTTGCGTCGGTGTGCACTTCGGTATCGGCGTTTTCGTCGAAATGTGCAAGTATTGGCGGTGATTGCAGGCGTCGCTTAAATTTTTCAAAAGCTTCGACTTGAGGCGTATCCCACTTGAACTCGACGTCGGCCTTCGTGAAGTACGTCAGCGGATCAGCGATCCGCGAAAAGTCCTTGACGAAGCACCTGTAATAGGCGCACAGTCCAAGAAATCTACGGACTGCCTTCTCAGCGGGCGGAGGAAAGTCAGCGATGGCCGGAGTTTTCTGTGGATCAGGGCACACTCCAGGCTTGTTGATGACGTGGCCCAAAAACAAGAGCTCCTCATATGCGAAGCGGCACTTTTCTGGCTCTAACGTGAGTCCGGAGGTTTTGATTGCTTGAAGAACTGTTTCAAGGCGCCGCAGGTGTTCTTCGAAGCTTGAGGCAAACCTGACGACGTCGTCCAAATAGACGAGGCAAGTCTGCCACTTCAAGCCTGCCAGTACTGTATCCATGACGCGTTGGAAAGTCGCAGGTGCCGAGCAAAGACCAAACGGCCTTGAACTCGAACAGTCCGTCTGGTGTTATAAAGGCAGGTTTCTGCCGGTCCCTCTCGTCGACTTCGATTTGCCAGTAGCCGGTTTTAAGGTCCATCGACGAAAAATACTTTGCGTTGTAGAGTCGATCCAAGGCATCGTCAATTCGTGGGAGCGGGTATACGTCTTTCTTTGTGATCTTGTTGAGGCGACGATAATCGACGCAGAAACGTAGGGTTCCATCCTTCTTCACTAACACCACGGGGGACGCCCACGGACTCTTGGACGGCTGGATGATGTCGACGCGTAGCATTTCGTCGACTTGTTGCCTTATGGACTCGCGTTCGCGCGCCGAAACTCGGTACGGGCTCTGACGGAGTGGGCGGACATTTTCGTCGGTTATGATGCGGTGCTTGGCGACAGGGGTTTGTCGAACTTTTGACGACGACGAGAAGCAGTCCTTGTATTGCAGGAGCAGCGCTTTTAGTTGTTCTTTCTTATGCCTGGGAAGGTTGTGATTGAAGTCGAAAGTTGGTTCAGATACTATAGTCGTCGTTGCAGGTGCACTGGAATCCGTGAAGGTGAAAACACTGCTGGCTTGTACTATTTGGTCGATGTAGGTGACCGTGGTGTCTTTGTTAATGTGCTTGTATTCGGGGCTGAAGTTCGTGAGCATCACCCTTGCTTTCCCTGCACGTAGCTCAGCTATGCCTCAGCGACGTAAATTTCACGGTCGAGCAGTAAGTGCTGATCGCCCTCGATGACGCCCTCCATGTCTGCAGTCACTTCGGTATCGACGGAAATCATTACGCTGGAGCGAGGCGGAACGGCGACTTGTTCTTCAAGCACATTCAAGGCATGGTAACTTAGGCTTGTATCCGGTGGTATCGCGTTGTGCGTTGAAAGCCTTATCGACTTGGACCTTAAGTTGATGACGGCACCGTGTTGATTTAGAAAGTCCATGCCTAGGATGACATTCCTGGAGCAGTGCTGCAGGATTACGAAGCTCGCCGGGTAAGTGCGGTTGTTTACCGTGACTCACGCTGTGCAGATTCCAGTCGGCGTTATTAGGTGGCCTCCCGCTGTCCGGATATCGGGTCCTTGCCAGGCTGTTTTCACCTTCTTCAACTTCGCGGCGAACGGGCCACTGAAGACAGAATAGTCGGCTCCAGTGTCGACGAGAGCGGTGACGTTATGACCATCGATTAGCATGTCTAAGTCGGTAGACCGTCGTCTGGCGTTGCGGTTAAGTCGTGGCGTCCGATCACGGCTGCGTCGGCTTGCTCCGCTGCTGCTACGTCGCGTCGGCAGGTCTTCTTTCGTCAGCGAAGTGTTGTCGTCAAGGCTCTTGCCAGGCGGCGTGCTGATATCTCGTCGTGATGATTCACAAATATTCTTCGATGGCGGAGGAGCATCTTCGGCATTGCGTCGTGCAGCAACCGCACCTCCATCGGTTGCTGCTTTTAGTTTCCCGGATAGGGGCTCACGGACCGGCCCCTGGCTGGGCCAGTCTATGGTCGGCGCTACGGTGACAAATAGCATCCGCTTGACGGCGAGCGCGAGGGTCGTCGTGGTTGCCACTGGGCTCCGGCGAGGTAGTCGGCGAAGTCACGTGGCCGCTTCCCAAGCTGTGAACCTGGCGCGTTGACGGCGAACCCTCGTAGGCTTATATCGCGGTATGGGCATCGGATTAGACATGACTAGCTTCCCGCAGTGATAGCAGAGCGGGCGGTGGTCGGGGGCGCGCCAAATGGCCGTCTTTCTCGGGTAGCTGCGCTGGACGACGGAAGGGCGTGCTGGCGGCGGCGGTGGTGGACGTCGGAACTGCGGCGTTACGGGGCCCTGGCGCCAGCGCGGAGGGGAGCCTTAACGACGGGCGACGGCGGCGTAGGTCAGCGCTTCCGGCTGGAGTTGCGGCCATTGCGGCTGCACATCGGGAACTCCAAATGATTGTTGAACTCCCTCTTTTACGATGTCGGCGATAGATGCCACTTTAGGCGGCGACTGGGGGAAGAACTTCTGCAGTTCCTCGCGAACCACCGCTCTGATGGTCTCGCGCAGGTCGTCGGCGCCTAGTGCTTGAGCATCGGTGCAGTTGGTCAGGGCACGGCGGTTGTATTGCCTGGCGCGCATTTCAAGCGTCTTCTCGATCGTTGAGGCCTCGGAAAGAAATTCGGCGACAGTCTTGGGCGGGTTGCGCATCAATCCGGCGAATATTTGCTCTTTGACACCCCGCATCAAGAACCGAACTTTCTTATCTTCAGACATGTCGGGGTCGGCGTGGCGGAAGAGGCGAGTCATCTCCGTGAAGATCGCTATGCTCTCGTTCGGCAATTGCACTCTGGTTTCTAAGAGAACCTCTGCCCTTTCCTTTCGTACGACGCTCGTGAAGGTCCTCACGATGTTCTCACGAAAAAGGTCCCACGTTCCCAGGGTGGTCTCTCTGTTCTCAAACCAGGTCCGAGTAGCGTCATCCAACGCAAAATAGACATGGCGCAGCTTGTCGTCGCTGCATTTGTTGAACGTCGCGGTCCGCTCGTATGTCTCCAGCCAGGTTTCAGGGTCTTCAGCCGATGATCCACGGAAGGTCGGTGGCTCCCGAGGTTGTTGGAGCAGGATAGGGGACGCTGAGGCTGCCATTGGGGTCGTTGACTTGGCCTTGATCGCCGTGGTCTTCTCGGGAAGAAGTCCGTACTCCGGGAGAAGTCCTTGCTGCCTACGGCTTGCTCGATGGTCCTTGGCGACGTTGGCGTTGTCCTCCGGTTTCGGGCTTGGATCGCGGCTTTGCGGGGGCGTTCGCTTCATGAACGCACTAGCACCTCCACCAGATGTCACGTAGTACTGACGCTGAAGTGAACAGTCGTAAAACTGTGTATGAAGAAACTGATTCTTTATTGGGCGAACCTGTGCCCACAAAAGCGAGCTACACTCAAAGCACAACGATAGCGGCGAACACAGTCAGCGATCGTCGAAAATCTCATCCGCGGCGAAACGCGTCGGCTTTTATACCAGAGTCATCGAAGGTTCCAGATTAATTCCTGATGCCCGCGGGTCTTCCAGAAAGTTCTAGGCAATTCGCGTCGGTCATACAATCAGATAACATAAGCGTCGGTGAAAATAGGCAACGGAAAGAAGCATCGATAACGTTCTAGAAACTTCCGATACAGGCGCGTCCTGTGCCGAGCGATAACGTTTAACATTTGTTAGCCGGTGGAAAGCGGCCACCGGTGAAAGATAAACATGTATACGTGTCAATAAGAACAAGAGCTTGGTGGCGCAACCCACTGTCCTGTTCCAACCATCCGTCCTCGATTGTGGACAAGGCGAGAGCGAGAGGAAAGTGTCGGCGTTAGCCAGCACCTAATGTATTATATAGTAACGTTAGCTTGACATTTACTGTCCTTTCCGCACAGACCATTGCATGCATACAGCAGCTTATCATTATGCGTGCACCAACGCTCACGCCAGCAGGGAAGCGAGAACTCTACGCTGACTCCTGGAGAGCCCATTGCAGCACCAGCACGGATCAATCCATTTCGATCGTTCGTTTTACAGCAAAGCTGGTAACCTCTAGTTGGACGGGATTTTCCTCGACCTTTTCTCACACAAAAATGTGGGCCTCTCCCGGAGAGAGTGCAAAGGAGCGGGAAGTGCACACTAGGCTTCTTCAAGAGACATCACACGACGTCATCAGGCGACATCCTCACTTGACAAAGACGTCATCGCGTGACGTTAAGTTTGACGTGATTACGTCTTAGATTATGTCATCAAGCAATATCGTCACGTGGCGGTGCCGTTATCACGTTACGGATGTGATAATGTCATCACGCGACCTTTGGTGTGAATACGTCATCGCGTGAAGTATGGCGGGTATACGTAATCACGCTCCATGATACTCTGTCGATTCCGGAGACAGCGCACAGAAGCGGGAAGTGCGCAGTGTGCTGCTTCTCGAAGCGGCATCACGTGACGTCATCGGGTACATCATCAATTGACGATGATGTCATCGCGTGTTGTCTCGCTTGTCGTGATGACGTCATTAGGCGTTACCGTGACGTGACGATGCCTTTATCACTTAACGTAACCTTTGACGTGATGGTGTCATCACGTGACGTTTGAGATGATGACGTAATCACGCTTCGTTACCATGCCCAATGTGATGTCACCACTTGGTCACATGGGTTCCGGTACCATCCTATGTTAACGCCTGATTGTTCGCTGCATGACTCGAATAATGATTTCGTATTTATAAAGAATAACGTCCTCAGCATTTGCAGCGGCGGTTTTCCACAGCTTCGCTGGACATCCACATCCGCACTGCCGGGTGTCAGTGAGTCTTTTAGGGATGGGGGGAGGGGGGGTTAATCGTGTCTTATCGCTGATAAAGCTACCACCAATCTACATTTGCCCAATAATAACGATGAAATGTATTAACTTCGCTAATTACGTATTTTGTGCAGATAAAATGCAGTAAATTTCTCGTACGACAGATTTTGCTGGGGTTCTCGCCAAAGAATGCTTACGCATTAAAACATGTACAGCATATCGGAATAAATCAAGCAGGCTAGGTGACAATTTCTCACCGCCCCATGTCAAGCAGGAGGCGAATAAATCATCATCACTACGCGTATAATTGTTATCGCCCTAAAGTTACTACTATCCTACGAAGTTTTGACTAGCTATGAAAGGCACTCGTTCAACTGGGAATCCTCTTAGATTTAACATGGCAAAAATACGAGAAGCATTTCAGAATCATGTGAAGACTCCGCGAACACAAGGCGAAAGTTGTATATGTGAGGAATCCTTATGTATATCGAAGGGATAATTAGGCTTTGAGCAAACTTTGCGAAGCTGTTATCGAATCTTTGAAATAAAGTTCGATGAAAGTTTCGATAAGCAGTTCATGGCTTTTAAAAATTGAGATATGCTCGTACTTTAGACGGTTTGCTTTGAGAACGTTTACAGTGAAACCTTGTGTCACTGTTGATGCTGAAATTATAAGTCCTGCATTGGAACGCTAGTGATATTGGCTCCAACCACACAAACGGTAGCGTTACCTCAACGGCGTCGCCGATATGTGAAACGATACTAATTTATTGTGGGAATAGGTTGTAAAGGTCAACTGAGTCGCACTTATTGTGATTATGTCTATGCATTCACGTTTAGTAATTTCTAAATTTACCGTGCGTATAACATTTGTGGGATATAAGATTTTCTTAAACAGATTCAATCTCTTTAAAATGGGGCAATTCGATTATGTATAGCTGCGTTTTCCTATTGATCTAAGTAGTAATAGGTTATAGAGATTGAGTGGACTCGGAAGTTGGCGTACTAATCTGCTCTCGATATAGTGCTAATTTTTGATATCGGCAGTTTTTCAATTAGGGCAACACAATTTCTAAAATTGCCTGTGGCAAACAGCACAATTCTAACCCTTCATCTAAATTACTCGATGAGGCGGCCATTACTTCGAGGAGAAATCTAAATCCTTAATAGAATATTTTATATAGTTAAGCTTAATAACTCTAAATAATTATATTACGGCGCATATTTCCATCTATGAATTGTAGCTAATGAGCTTGCTAGGCATATCGACTTGGAACGAATTCTGACGATGGCACTGGTCCCTATTCATCATCACAATTATCATCATCATCAGCCTAAATTTATGTACATTGCAGCACGAAGGCCTCTCCCTGTCATCTCCAATTACCCGTGTCTTGCGCTAGCTGATTCCAACTTACGCCTGGAAATTTCCTAACTTGATCACCCCACCAAAATAGTTCTGCCGTCCTCGACTGCGCCTCCCTTGGTATCCTTTCTGTAACTTTATTGGTCCACTGGTTATCCGTGCTACGCATTATATTGCTGGCCCAGCTTTTTTCCACTTAATGTCACCGGGAACGGGGTCTCTCGACCACCGACTGTTCTCACGCGATCCCTGCATGGAGTGCCCGTTTTCTATGAAATAACTAGAAGCTGCGCTGGCTTTGTGCAGGCTTTCTTCAGCGCCAGGAACTTACGGCATTACGTACCGTGTCTATGTAACCTAGGAGACCAAGCTCTGAAGGCACGCTTGCTCCTATACAACGACTCCTGGCAGACGGGTACGGTTCCGCAGGAACCGTACCCGTCTGCCAGGACAAGTCGCCTCATTCCACTTCTCAAAGCTGGAAAGTGGCTTTTGGACATTTCCTCATACCGTCCGGTCGCACTTTCCAGCTGTGTCGGAAATACAATGGAAAGAACAATTTTAACACGTCTGGAATGGTACTTAGAGTACTATAAAATCTACCCACACGCTATGGCCGGATTCAGGCGTGGCCGGTCGTCAACAGACAACGTTGTTGACTTAGTAACATTTGTGCAACACCAGAAGGCCTGTAAACGACTATCTGCTGCTCTGTTGCTCGACGCTAAAGGGGCTTACGATAATGTCACCCACGAAGCAATCCTTAGCGCGTTAGAAGCAGTAGGACTTGGTGGTAAGTTATATATGTGTGTGTGCAGCTACTTACAGAAAATATAATTCTGCGTGCACACAATAAATGGCCCGACACCTGATCATTACGGTAGCCGAGGAGTGACTCAAGCCGGAGTGCTTAGCTCGACGCTTTTCAATCTCACCCTCATTTGATTAGTTGACAAACTGCCAAGCACCGTACGACTTTCCATCTATGCGGACGACGTCTGCATTTGGGCATCAGGTGAACACGACTTCAGCTTCGCGCTCGGCTTCAGAAGGCAGCCATAATGACATCTTGCTACCTTCGTCAACAAGGACTTGAAATTTCACGTGGAAATGTGGAATTTCAAGCGATTCAGATGAGGCTCGCAAGCACCGCGTTCCCGTGCCTCTGTTAGTATGGTAGTGCCGTCCAGATAAGGCTCCTGCAAACGCAGCCTTTCATACACCGTCACTTTTGCATCAAAATTTTCTAAATAGCTATCCGATCGTTCTGAAAAATATACCGAATGAACTTCAAACGTTGTCCGTGCCTATGTGCTACGTGTGCTTCCCTTTGCATACCATTTTGAATATTTTAGCACTACATAAATGAGTCGTATCCACATGGCGGCGCCTAGGCGGTCCCCCCTTTTTTCGGCCAGCTTTTCCTCTAGAGTCAGCATACTAATACTATGGCGAGAATATGAGGGCGAGAATGGTGGGACGTAAGGAGCTAGTATAACATGATTCGTTAATGGAAACTGCCTCTGTGAGTTATTACAATAAATCAATGGCATGTATGAGCTCTTTTAGACTAAATTTTAATGCTTTGTGAGTGCAATAGTGCTGTTGGACCAATTAATTCCAATGTTGAATCGGTTTAGCATCCGAAAGCATCACTTGCATTGACCGTGTGGCGTTCTTCAACACGCACCGAAATATCGGCATACAGTGTTATTTTCTTTTTTGTTTTTTTAGTGAAGCTTTATATAGGCTCACAAGTGTCGGCAGTGGTGGTGGTGGCGGCGTTTTCAGGCTAGAAAGTGGGCCGATCCTGGCAATAGTGCAGAACGGGCCCAAGGTCAATGGCACATACCAGGGACAAAAAAGAAATAGAGAAAGAAAGAAAGAGAGAGTGAGAAGTAGAAAGAAAGAAATAAGGAGAGAAAAAGAAAGATATAGTGATAGAGAGAGAGAGAGAAAGAAAGAAAATCACAAGGTAGGTAAGATACACACGACAAGCTGCACTTGTCCTCATTTTCTCGAGAGGAGAAGGGCTGGTGTTTTTTTTTTGCATTTGAATCCCACCATAATCGCACTAAGACAGTTAAAAATTTATTTGAATTGAATTGTGAGTTTTCATGTGCATAAAGCACCATCTGATTAGGAGATATGGCGTAGTCGGGGCTCCGGATAAATTTTGACCACCAGGGGATCTGTAACGTACTCCTAATTTACGGGACACGGGCGTTTTTGAATTTCGCCTCCATCGAGATGCGGCCGCCGCGGTCGGGATTCGATCCCGCGACCTCGTGCTTAGCAGTGCAACACCGTAGCCGCTAAACCACCGCGGCGGGTAGTTAACAATCGAACCCGCGACCTTCTGCTAAGGAGTGAGGCGCTATTTGGACAATGTAGTATGACCAAATTCATAGTTACTCTTGCATTCAACTTTAAGTTGTCTGGATGGTTAACCCCGTTAGTTCGTTATTTAGCCACGAAAAGCTTACGTTTGTTATGTTTCTTCCTATCGTGCGTTCGCGAAAACCACCGATGCAACAAAAGAGCAAAATAATTTTTTGTGATGTGTTGCATTTTCAGGCAAATAAATGCAATTTAATTCGACTGAGCTAATCAGTGCAAGAAAAATAAAACATGTAGAAAAGACCACAAATCGTAAAGTAACAGCGCTTTGTGCTCATTAGAGTTGGTAGGGACTTTCATTCCATGTCGGCCTTACTGGCTTCTTGTCTCCCTCCTGAGCTGCAACGCCAGATGCTCAGATCTTTCACTCTAATGACGGCTTATAGGCGGACTCATTGCTTTCTTTATTTATGGAATTTTGATACTAGCTTTTCATTACCTACAGAAACTAAAGAAACAATTTGCTGGGAAATCTACAGGTTGCCCATGAACCGTGGGAAGATTGAAGCCACAACAATTCTTTTGTCAATATATCTTCGTAGAACCTCTGCAAGAAGCCGTAAGAAAGTCTACTGATAATAATACATCAGAAGAATCCGACATACTAACAATTTTCTCGTATAAAATGCAGCAAACTTTAAATAGCCATAACGACAACCCTTTGAACAAAATATGGTCTGCAAGAAGATTAAAGTTGATATATAGACTGTTAAAGTTCAGTTTATGAGGGCTTCTCTGATATATTGTACATTCTACAGAAGAGTGTGCAAGCGTCTGTCAGGCAATATATCTTGGGTACTGCACTTCTACGATACGAACACGTGGTAAAAAACGCTATTTCAGCACGCGCACTTGTTTCATGGTGGCAGCAGCTGAAGTATAAACCTCTGCTCGGTCGATAAAGCTTAAAGGCAATGCACAAGGGGAAACCAGGGTCTTCACATTCTCAATAATGAGCAATTACTTACTCAACTTTATGCTAATTCGGGAACTAACATGGCGCCGCCTTCACGGCGCAACAGCGTTGTCTTTGCTGGTCTTGTTGCAGTCAACAAATCTTATGTGCAAGCAAAGTAGGCGGGAAACTATTTACGACGTGTATTTCCAAGCGCAGTAATTCCTGGCAAAGGTGGAAGCAGCAAGCGAGGCACGGTGTCGTCTTCAAATCCAGCAGTGCGTCCTGTGGCCATGTTCCACTAAATCTAAGGATATACATCTCCGAGTGTCACGTGGCATGACGCCTGGTGGCTGAAGCTGGGTTTCCCAACCATGTGATCTTGTCAATTTCCGAAGCCTTGCTCAGAGCAACGCAGTCAAAAGAGCATTGTTCCTTGGCGACAGCCAGCGCCGAGTCCGGTAAAAAGAAAAATTTCGCCGTAATTCCTTACATTCACCGCCTATCGCATAACTTGAAGAAGATAGGACGTCGGGGGAAGGTCGACGTGGTGTTCTCAGCTCCAAATAAGCTTATCAGCCTATGTGCAATAACAAGACCATATGGTACAAAAAAGGACGCGTGTGAAAAGCAGCATAGAAAAAGGTACATTAACTGCAGGAAATGTGTTATTTACAGAATACCCTTGCAATGTGGAAGGAGTTATATCGGCCAAACCGGCAGATGCGTCAACGATAGGCTTAGAGAACATGCCAATAATGTCAACAAGCCTGTGGCGGATGGCTTCCTCACAAGTAATTGTCACAAGTGCGGTTGCGGGGAGCCCCGCTTTGAAGATACTGTCATTATCGGGAGAAGCAATAGCGAAATAACTCGTCTTATCATTGAAAGTGCTCACATTGAAAAGTTTGGTGATACCTGTGTTAGCAAATCGTCTTTGTCACTATCCACGAAGGAGTTGCAATTCCTGCGCGTGCGATAAACATAATGGTTCTCCATGCCTAGTCTGCAATTGTCATTATGTCATTGTACCGTGTGCTTTGTTATCGTGCCTCAGCCTGCAATTATCTTAGAATATTTGACTACCATGTTCCGTTTGAGCAGACACGTGCCTGTGAAGTAAGTGGGGAATGAAAGGAAAAATTGAGGGTATAAAAGTGGCGTCCGTCCCGGAAATAAAATCGTTGTTGGAAGTTAGCGCCTGTGTGTGTCTCCGTTCATCTTCTACGTCCGTGTGTTTTTGCGCTACATGAAGATAATCTGCAAACATTTAGGTTAAAGGCGTCAGAACTTTTCTTAGTACGCGACAGAGTGGGGCGGAAATTACGGATACGGCGGCTCCTGTATCGACAAGTACCAGGACGGCGATACCTTCGACACACACTTCAATTACGTTGGCTGGAGAGGCACGAGGACTTGTGCATTGCGACGGGGACGCAGTTCGTGCCTCGGGAACTGCGGCCATCAGTTTTCCTGCTTGGCGGGTCTAGTACGGCGACGCATCGGAGAAAGCGAGCGACGACGTGCAGACGGTGAGCGGCGGGTAGATGCGGGTGGGCGATCAGGGCGAAAGGAAGAGGGAGGAAGGCTGGAAGGCGAAGAGGAAAACTGAGCGGGGAAAGGTGGCGCTCGCCAGATGTTCGGAAAACGATGCATGCGATCACTTAAGGCAAACCATAGGCGTGCGCACAAAGGGGATTGCCCCTTTGCATTGCCCCCCTCGAGATGCATAACCCTGTGCTCGGCCATGACCGAAACATTGTAGCTGCTTGTACCAGCGTACATGTTTGTAGTGTTTTCTGCATATGAATGGCAAAAATGAATTTTGAGCATATCTGCAGCGCTATTTTGTATTGCTCCTCCTTGCAGGTGTACAACGAGGAACTTCCCATCTTTGTTGTGGACCCCCGGCTCCCTGGTTTGTGCCACGGCTCTTGGGTGTGGCAGGATAATCCACTGCGTGCGCGCCTAGCCGCACAAATGCAGCCTGGTGAGTATCTGCTTGGCAAGTATTCGTAATGTGTACTAGAGCACTGCACGGGCTCGGGCTTACCCCGAGCCCGTGCAGCACGGCCTGGCCCGTGGGCCGGGCCGAGCCGGGTAGAGCAGTTTTTTCGCGGGCACGGCGTGTGCTTCTTGACCCGGGCCCGGCTCGGGTTTTTTGACGCGGGCCCGGGCCGGGCTCGGGCTTTCTGGTGGTGTGCATGTAACGTGCAGCGAGTTATTCTCGGGCGTCTCAACTCTGAAAAACATGTCTTTTTCGGTCTCAGGCCGGGTTCGGGCCGGTTTCGAGCCGGGCTCGGGCCGGGCTCGGGACTTAGGTAAAGGGGTGGCAGGCCGGCCCGGGCGGGTAACGTGGAATATTTCCGGGCCCGGGCCAGGCCCGGGTCTCACCACAAAAGTTTTTTTTTGATCGGGCTCAGACGGGCAGCCGAACGTAAAAACGGGCCGGGGCCGGGCCCCAGCTGACAAAATCTGCCCGTGCAGTGCTCTAATGTGTACCTCTAACTAGGGCAGAGCACTTTGGTTGGTAACAACTTTATTGATAGTCACAAGAATATTGATGTCACAGGAATGGTTAGTTTTCAGAACACATGTGCGGTGAAGGGGAATGCCCGGCGCTGCAGCTACATCGCCAGTCATCCGGTAAGCGCGAGCTCCAGATTGCCTGAGCTGCTCTGGTTAAGACACGCTGCGAACGCTGCCTGCAGCTCTCTCGTCCTGTGTTAGCATTAGATTCTTGTGGAGGTGCTGCGGTTTCCCCCAACCTGGAATTACGCACCCGAACTCTGCCGTCCGTCATGCCTTACGACGCCAGCCGGACATCCCCACCGGTTACTCCAGCCATCGTATGTGCCGGTGCCCGGCGTCAGCAGTATCCTGACATCTTCAGCGGCACCGATAAGAAAGACGTTGAAGATTGGCTGGAATCGTATGAACGCGCCAGCAACACTAACAAATGGGACGACACCCTCAAGTTCAACAACGCGATGTTCTATCTATCGGGCGTCGCCAAGCTGTGGTTTTGAAACCACGAAGGCGATCTCCGCACGTGGGCTCGCTTCAAAACCAGCATCGCAGACGTTTTCGGCCCCCTACGGTGATTAGGTTTCCCGTTCGGGCGTAGAAGGACGACGACGCAAGGTTCCTGCTTAGCATGTCTCTGGTCCACTCCAGCCAATCCCGTGTCCAGCCAGGCCCTTCGATCGCATTGGGATGGACCTGTATGGACCCTTTCCGAGAACGGCTTCCGGAAACCACTGGATAGTCGTCGCTATCGACCACTTTACGCGATACGCAGAAACAGCCGCTCTGCCTCCTGCACACAACTCGTGATATAGCATCCTTCCTACTGAAAAACTTTATTCTCCGCCACGGTGCACCTCGTGAACTTTTGAGCGATAGAGGACGTGGGTTCCTCTCCAAAGTTGTAAACGTGCTCCTTGCTGAATGTCCCATCGTCCATCGCACCACCACCACTTACCATCCTCAAACTAATGTTCTGAAGGAAAGATTTAATTTCACCCTTGGTGACAGGCTCTCCAAATATGTCGCCCCTGATCACACTGATTGGGATCTCATTCTGCCATTCATCACGTTCGCCTACAACACTGCACCACAGGTGACCACAAACTTTTCCCCATTCTTTCTCTTGTGCATACATAATTTATTTATACAAATTACAGTGCCCATATAGGCTATCACAGGACTGCGTTTGTACAGTGCAAAAGAAATAAAGAATTTGTATACACATCAAGTACCCCTCCATACGGATGGTTAATGCTTCGAAAACAAAACATCCGAGAGATTATGATAATTTAAACACAAACGAAGTAAAGTTATCCAAAGAATCCTTTAAAAAGAATGCCGCGAACTCGGAAACAATTGTACCCTCTTCACTGTTCAAGAGTCTCCAAGGCTGCCACTTATTTACAGTAGTACTCGTGAATTAGTCTTAAGGCAATGCATCATGCACCTTTACCTGTGAAGAACTGCATTTGATGATGCGCCCAAGCTATAGCATTGTTCGATGCAATATGCTCATCACAAAATGCTTCTCTCCTCGTGAAACATTAGAGATACGATGCTAGAACAGCTTGTATGCGTTTTGTGCATCCTATGATATGCCACTTGCTGTGCATGCAGAGGCAGCAGTTGTTAGAACTTGTTACTTTCTACTCATGTCCATACACCGCTATCTGTTTGTTTTGTTTGCCATAGTTTCTGCATTCTGTATATGTTTTGCCATAGGGAATTGGCAGAAAGTAATTCTTTCCTAGGGCAACATGAAGTGGCAACATGAAACATGGTAGCAACATGAAAGTGCAGCCTTTTCTTTAAATATCACATGAAATATGAAATGGAAACATCCCTTGAGCCATGATAGTTATGACAGACTTGATGGAAGCAGTACATATGATCAGCTGTCTGTGCTCACCATCAGGAAAAGGTTTGCGTAATTTTCATGAAACGCACCAGAATGATCGCAACCGCCGCATCCTGTGCATTCGGGCGCTCGGTGCTCATTGGCAGGAACGAGGCAATATGCTTGCTAGACACCTGCTGTGCTAGGTGTATGAAAACTTCCCTGCAAGCATGAATGTGCAGACGAGGCACGCAAGTAAAGCATAATGAATGCGGATTCAAACGCCGAAAAAAATCTAACGCCGAGTGTTGTGACATCACACCCGTCACATCATGGCTAAATGGGTAGACGTAAATTAACATAAAATCACAAAAATAGAAAGGCCAACTTTAGCGCACGCTATGATGACATGTACGTAACGAACATTGTACATACAGCACGCTAAAATAGCAAAGCATGTGAGAACATTGCAACATCAGATTAGCATCACACAATTCGTTTTCACCACGGCACATAAAACTTGCAGTTACATTTTTAAAATTTTTTAATTCAAAATACCCCGTCGATTAGCACACAACTACGACGGCTCGGAGGAAGACCTACTCCGCGAACTATGCAACATGCTCCGCGGTCCCTCCGAACCAGCGACAACCCCGCCACTCAAAGAATATGAAGGCAGACCCAACGCTGACTTGGACCGGCCCTTCACACCAGCAGAGCTCCAAGCAGCCATCTCCAAGCTGACGAGAAACACGAGCCCAGGCAAGGACAGGATAGTGAACAAGCACCTACGACAGCTGCCCCAACAAGCCTTGACGGCTCTCCTCCGGTATTACAACGAGTGCTGGGACAAAGGAGAGCTGCCGGCCGCGTGGAAGCACTCGGAAGTGCTCATGATACCAAAGCCCAACAAGCCCACAGCTCTCGAGAACCTGAGACCAATCTCTCTCACTTCGTGCGTTGGTACCCCGCAGGGGCGTCTGCATAAGCAGGCGTTTGGTGTGTTGCGACACCACGGACCCGAGCACATGAAGGTTGGACCCTCCCGCGCCTAAGCGTGCGTGGCTTAGCCGGGTCCGGGGAAAAGGGATCCTGGGGGTTAAGCCGATGCTGGGAGTTTGGACCTTTAAGGCCGCCCGGCGGAGGCAACACACCCCTTTGGCCTCTGCTTCACGTAGACGGCACCCCCGGACTGACCCGCCCGGGGGAAACCGGTAGTCGTCTTTTCCTATCTCCCTCTACCCTCATCTTCGTCTTTCCCTTCCACTTTTAATCTGTCCTGTCCTCTCATTTTTTCCATTCACTTCGACTTTTCCTGGCGGCAAGGGTTAACCTGGTGTGGCTGTCCTACCTTGGGTATACCATATTGGGTTATAGTAACGGCATACTGCTGGCGCTGTGCAGACTTGTTTTCATGTTCTGCCACGTCCCCTTGTTGGGCTCCGTGGTGGGTGGCAGACGCCGTTGCCGAATATGTAATTTCTTTCCATGGGATCGCCAAACCCTTTCTCAACCGATCGTGCCTCGAAAAGGGTACGCACCGATGCAACCTCACTATTCTTGCCCAAAAACAAAGAAAGTTTCCCGAAATTCCACGTCCTTCACTGTGAACAATCATCAACAAAAGCTAGAGCAATTTCGCCATTTCTTGTGGCCAAGTGCCTGAAAGAGACCATTGGAGCTGGTTATAAGGTAACAAAGATGGCAAGTGGAGATCTGCTCCTCGAAATAAAAGACAAAGAACAATACAACAGACTCGCACACCTCGTAGCCTTTGGTAACATCCCTGTTTCTGTAAGCGCACATCGAACTATGAACACATTCAAAGGCGTAGTATCAGACGAAGACTTGATGACATTGAATGAAGAAGAACTCTTGGATGGATGGAAGGACCAAGGGGTAATCCATGTGCAGCGCATCACAATCAGACGAAGTGACAACGAAATCCGAACAAAGCATTTAATACTCACTTTCAGTTCCACTACCTTACCCGAGACTCTTGAAACCGGCTACGTAAAACTTCATGTTCGACCTTACATTCCGAACCCACGACGTTGCTTCAAATGTCAAAGATTTGGTCACGCATCTCAGAGCTGCCGAGGGCAGCTTATGTGCGCAAAGTGCGGCACAACCGGTCACTCTTCTGACGATTGCAATAATGACGAGGTACATTGTCCGAACTGCGACGGCAGTCACCCTGCATACTCCAGAGCTTGTCCAGCCTGGAAGAAAGAAAAAGAAATAATTACTGTAAAAGTGAAGGAGAACATAACATTTCGTGAAGCACGACAACGTATCTCCTCGTTATTCTTGCTCAAAACATCTTTCGCCGAAGTGGTGCAACGGGGGGCGGCACCGCAACGGCCTCTGGCAGCAGCCCGGACCACGCC
The DNA here is from genome assembly GCF_013339745.2 of Dermacentor silvarum. Taxonomy (NCBI): domain Eukaryota; kingdom Metazoa; phylum Arthropoda; class Arachnida; order Ixodida; family Ixodidae; genus Dermacentor; species Dermacentor silvarum. The sequence continues at coordinate 125,313,089 of NC_051163.1, read as the reverse complement.
TAGCGTGCCGAGGCTAATGCCACCCGCCCCTAAGGTGGGAGCAGCCAACGCTGCCCTGCCATCTCTCAAAGTGTCCACACCAGTGGCCTCTACAAGCTCCGGCAGCAGCCAGGGCACCACAGAGGCCTCAGGGGTCCTGTCGACCTCCGGTCCGGTGGGGACGAAGACTTCGTCGCTCGAGATGAATTCTACGCGACGCACACATCGCTCTCTGGAGCGGGTGTCCAGTGCCTCGCAAGAGGCTATGGACACCAGTCCAAGCCAAACGGCGCTAGTAGCGCCGAAGGAGCGGCGAGGTTCCCTTGACCGCTCCAAAAAAGACAAAACATCAATTACAGGGCCTAACAAAGGCTCTGTAAAGTAAGTCACTCTCCTCCCTTTTGAGACACACAGCACATTTTTTTCCCAACATGGACAACATCATACAGTGGAATATTAGAGGACTATTAAGAAACCTAGATGACGTCCAAGAAATTCTCTGTAAGTTTAATCCTAAAGTGCTGTGTGTGCAAGAAACACATCTAACTTCCAAACACACCAACTTCCTCCGACAATACATGACTTTCCGGAAAGACCGCGAGGATGCTGTCGCATCATCTGGCGGTGTAGCCATCATTGCTGATAGAAGTGTAGCGTGTCAGCATTTGAAGCTCCAAACGGCCCTTGAGGCAGTGGCCGTTCGAGCCGTTCTTTTAAATAAGCTCATTACCATCTGCTCATTGTATATACCACCACATTATCAGCTTCACAGACGTGACCTAGAATCATTAATAGATGAGCTCCCAGAGCCATATCTGATACTTGGTGATTTTAATGCACACAGTAGTTTGTGTGGCGATTAACGCTGTGATGCGCGAGGTCGCGTTATAGAACAGCTGTTTTTTTCCTCTGGAGCATGTCTCTTGAATACGAAGGAGCCCACGTATTTTAACCTGGCTAACAAGTCATACTCTGCCATAGATCTTAGCATTTTATCGCCGACGCTTTTACCCTATTTTAAATGGAATGTGTTTAATAACCCGTATGGGAGTGACCACTTCCCAATAATCCTGAGTACGCCGAAACAAGATCAACTCCCCCCGCAGGTCCCTCGGTGGAAGGTTGACTCAGCCGATTGGGAACGGTACCGAGCTCTTACTCATATAACGTGGACTGAGATGTCCGGTCTAACCGTAGATGATGCGGTTACATATTTTACAGCTTTTATACTTGATGCCGCCTGCAAATGTATTACTCAAGCGAGCGGCATCGGCTCCAAGCGGCGTGTTCCCTGGTGGAACGATGCATGTAGGCAAGCACGGAGGAACCAGAACAAAGCGTGGGCGCTGCTTCGCGATTCTCCAACAGCAGAAAACCTGGAAAACTTTAAGCATGTCAAATCCCAGGCAAGGAGAACGCGCCGACAAGCAAGACGAGAGAGTTGGGCAAAGTTTATATCAAGCATAAACTCGTACACAGATGAGAGAAAAGTCTGGAATAGAGTGAAGAAAGTTAACGGGCAACAAACATATTCCCTGCCTTTAGTAAATAGCCACGGAGAAAGCCTGGAAGATCAAGCTAACTTTCTTGGTGCGCATTTTGAACAGATATCGAGCTCCTCACACTACTCCGAAACCTTTCGAAAGTACAAAACACGAATAGAGCAACAAAAGTTAGAAAGAAAATGTGCGGGAAGTGAGGCGTACAACAAACCATTCTGCATAGCAGAACTGCAGGCAGCACTGAACTGTTGTAATACATCGGCCCCAGGTTCAGACCGCATAATATATGATATGCTGAAACAACTACCCTTCGAAACACAAAAAACCCTCCTTTCCCTTTACAGCGTTATATGGTTTTCCGGCGAGATCCCCTCTGTTTGGAAGGAGGCTATTATAATTCCAATTCTGAAGCACGGAAAGGATCCTTCCTCTGTATCAAGTTACAGACCTATAGCGTTAACAAGCTGCCTCTGCAAAGTATTTGAAAAAATGATTAACTGTCGCTTACTACACTTCCTCGAATCAAGCAAATTGCTCGACCCATACCAGTGCTGTTTTCGGGAGTGCCGATCCACCAGTGACCACCTCATACGTATCGAGGCACGTATCCGTGAAGCTTTTGTTCATAAGCAGTTTTTCTTATCTGTATTCCTTGATATGGAGAAAGCCTATGATACTACGTGGCGGTTTGGGATATTGAGAGACCTCTCACACTTAGGTATACGCGGTAATATGTTCAATGTTATCGAAAGTTATCTGTCTAATCGCGCATTCCGTGTTCGAGTGGGCAATGTGTTGTCACGGAAATTTGTACAGGAAACTGGAGTGCCGCAGGGCGGGGTGCTCAGCTGCACGCTCTTTATAGTAAAAATGAATTCTCTTCGTCTATACATACCACGTAACATCTTCTATTCAACATATGTTGATGATGTGCAGATAGGATTTCAATCAAGTTCTCTCGCAATCTGTGAGCGACAGGTCCAGCTTGGTCTCAACAAGGTCTCCAAATGGGCTGATGAGAACGGGTTCAGACTGAACCCACAAAAAAGCACCTGTGTAGTTTTCTCTAGAAAGAGAGGCCTGCACCCTGATCCTGAAATTGTGTTACATGGTGAGCGTCTGCCTGTAAACAGGGAACATAAATTTTTAGGCATAATTTTAGACGAAAAATTAACCTTTGTAGAGCACATAAAGTATTTAAAAAACAAATGTATGAAAGCAATGAATATCTTAAAGGTGCTGTCACGCACAACCTGGGGTAGTGATAGAAAATGTCTTATGAACTTGTATAAAAGCCTCATACGCACACGACTAGATTATGGAGCCATAGTGTACCAGTCGGCTACTGCAACTGCTCTGAAGATGCTGGACCCTGTCCACCACTTAGGCATTCGTCTGTCCACAGGCGCCTTTAGAACAAGCCCAGTAGAAAGCCTTTACGTTGAATCAGATGAGTGGTCACTTCATCTGCAGAGAACATATTCGTCTTTTATGTATTTTCTGAGAGTGAACGCAAACAGTGAGCAGCCCGCATATTCCACTATAAATGATTTGTCCAGTTCTCAACTTTTTCGCAACCGGCCCAGAGTGGCACAGCCTTTCTCACTGCGCGTTAGAGACATAGCTGAAGAAACAAGGGTTCCACTGTCTGAATACCACCTAATGCCCCCTGCTATACGGCCCCCGCCGTGGCAGTGGCAACTTATACACTGTGACACATCTTTTGTAGCTATTACAAAGCGTGCACCTGTCGCGCATATCCGAATGTACTTCCTCGAACTACAGCACAAATACTCCTATCCTGAATTTTTTACAGATGCTTCGAAGTGTAATTCCGGCGTGTCTTACGCAGCGGTCGGTCCGTCCTTTTCGGATGCCGGTGTTCTGCACTCTAACACAAGTATTTTCACAGCAGAGGCCCACGCGATATTGGCCGCCGTTAAACACATTAAAGAATCTAATATCCCAAAGGCAGTTATATACACAGACTCTTTGAGCAGTCGTAAACGCTTTAAAAACTGTCAAAAAATATAAAAACCCTGTAATTCTATCCCTTTACTCTGTACTATGCACCGCCTATGCGTCCAAGCAACATATCGTGGTATGCTGGGTGCCAGGGCACCGAGAGATAGAAGGTAACATGTTGGCTGACCAGCTAGCCACATCCGTCCACGCGAACGTTTCCAACTCTTCCACGACTGTCCCTGTAATGGACCTCAAGCCCACCCTAAAGAAAAAGCTGAGGGCTTATTGGCAGCGGTTGTGGGATAGAGCAACAGAAAATAAACTGCATGTTATCAAGCCGTATCTTGGCAACTGGCCGCCGGTATCAAAGAACCGCCGCACAGAAGTAACACTTTGCAGACTTAGGATAGGACACACATACAGTACACACGCTTACCTCTTGTCCGGTGGTGATTCACCCACGTGTGATAAATGTGGTGAGCCACTTACCGTGCTTCACATCCTGCTGCAATGCACTGAATTGAACGCTAATCGGAAAAAGCATTTTCCATTACCACACCGGCAGCAAATTCCACTTCATCCTCTAATGATCTTAGGTATAGAACCTCTGTTTAAATATCAATCATTGTTGGAATTCTTAAAAGATGTACACAGTTTTCATGTTATAGCCCCAGGCAATCCGTAGCACGGCCTCCTAACAGAGGTTTCTGCTGCGGTAGCTGCGTTAAAGAAAGCACCTGCCTCACAGCCTTTGGGCTCAAAGGCCTTAAGGAGGCATACGTGCTATTTTCATTCTCTTGCATTTTAGCCTCATGATCACTTGTCATTCGTACTGTACCCATAGACCACTCCACATATCACTATCATATTTTTATACTATATATCGTTTTACGCTACTACGATAACGATTGATTTTAGGCCACTTTACAGCCATGTTACATCCTATCATCGCAACTAATCAATCAGCGCTTAACACAGCATTATCAGTCATGGCGCTCTTTGGCCATACCTGGCCCTTGCGCCACAAAAAACCACATATCATCATCGTGCGTTGGTAAGCTGTTTGAGCATATGGTCCACGACCGGCTCTCATCGCACCTCGAAGACAATGGGCACTATCCAGACACCATGTTCGGCTTCCACCAGCTTCTTTCTACGCAAGACGTCTTTCTTCTCCTAAAGGATGACTTCATTGACCACCTCAGCAAGAATACCAAGTCGTGCGTCCTTGCCATCGACGTGAAGGGCGCATTTGACAATGTCAGCCACAAAGCGATACTACAAAACCTCGAGCAGACCGCCTGCGGTTCAAAGACCTACGGCTATGTCCGTAACTTCCTCACCGGCCGGACGGCCACTGTGGGGACATCCAACTTACGCAGTAAGGAATTCAAGCTGCCGAACAGGGGAACGCCGCAAGGCTCCGTCGTGTCGCCCCTCCTATTCAACGTAGCACTCCTCAAGCTCCCCCGACTTCTCGAAAACATCCCAGGCCTGCGTCACGCCTTCTAAGCGGATGACATCACGCTCTGGACGCGAGGAACGAGCACCGGAGAGCAAGAACGTTGCCTTCAAGAAGCGGTTGATGTTATCGAGCACTACCTTGCTAGCTGCGGCCTCCACTGCGCACCTGAGAAATCGGAGCTACTCGTACTCAAGGCACGCACGAGGGGTAGACCTCCCACCTGCGAAGCTCCAGATCCATGCGTCACGCTCAACGGGATCCAAATACCGAAGGTCGCCTCGCTTCGAGTACTAGGCTTGCACCTGCACCGAGATGGATCAGGAGTCGCCACGCTCCCACGGCTCCAACGCACAATCTCCCAACTCACACACCTCGTAAGGAGAGTAGCCAATCGACGCAGTGGCCTCAAGGAGCAAGACACCCTGAGAGTCGTTCAAGCTCTACTGACCAGCAGAATAACGTACGCAACCCCGTACCTGGCTCTCAAGAATTGCGAAGTCGACAAGCTCAATGTCAACATCCGCAAAGCTACGAAGCTCGCCATGGGTCTACCACCCGTGGCATCTACAACCCGACTTCTCAAAATGGGTGCTCATAACACCTGGCAAGAGCTGGTGGAAGCCCAGAAAATCAACCAACTCGAGAGGCTGAAGCTCACGCCGACGGGCAGATCGGTCCTTGCGCGCCTCGGCTACGGAGAACGCTACATCTCCGACGCGGACCGCAAGGTCAAGATACCACCATGCTTCAGAGAATCCTTGAGCATCGACAAACTACCGCGCAACATGCATCCCGAGCATCATCGGGGACGCCGGCTCGCTCGAGTGGACGCCATCCGAAGACGCCACAAACACGATCCAGATGCTCGCTACGTAGATGCGTCCAAATACCCGGGAAGAACCGCTTACGCCCTAAGTGTGGTTGACTCGAGAGGCAAAGAACTGGCATCCGCCACAGTCAGGGTGCGGAACTCGGAGACAGCGGAGGAAGCGGCGATCGCCCTCGCCACCACCACGAGCACGAACGCGGTCGCAGTCTTCACGGACTCCCAATCCGCAGTACGCAATTACACGAGAGGCCGAATATCGGTGGAAGCAGTCAAAATTCTGCAGAAAAGAAGCACTCCGCTCCCTTACACCTGCGTCACGTGGGTACCAGGGCAAGAGGGGCTCGAGGGAAACGAAGTGGCACACGCCGCGGCCCGCGATCACGTCAACCGGGCCTCTCTCGCCACCTCGCGAGACCCCCGACCACCTGGTGACGCAGCGGAAGCGGAGACAATACCCCCCACGTATAACGCCATCCTCCAACACTACCGACTGGGACGCAGGGTGTACCCGCCACCTCATCCAAAACTGACGAAAGAGGAAAGTACCGCATTCCGAAGACTGCAGAGCAATACGTACACCCATGGGATCCTCATGCATCGCATCCACCCGACACTACACACCTTCAACTGCCCTATCTGCGCCGTGCCAGACACTCTGGCTCATTTGCTACTCGAGTGCCCGTGGTGCCCCGAAGATGCCGTTAGCAAACATACAACGTCCGAAGACGTGAACCTCCTCGCCGAGACGTGGGAGGCCAAGATCTCCACCCCGGCCCTGGACGAACAACGACGTCTTGTCGCCAGAGCCCGGGATGCTATCGCGGCCAGAGGATTCCTGGAATGAGGGACCCTCCCACCTAGAGTGATCCACAGCTCAAGCGTTCGGGAACACCGTCTCGAAAATTAAAGTTTATTTCATTATCATCATCATCAAAATACCCCCAAAGGCCCTCATTATGAGGGTATTGCATGGGGGGGGGGGGGGTCACAGGCGCACAGGCACTGGTCATAGATTATACATCATAATAAAAACAAGACAATACAACAAAAGTAATAAAACAGTGAAACATAGGTAATATACAAAAGAAGTTACATCTATTTCAGAGAAAATATTAGTACATATTAGGAGAACATAAGGCAACTGCAATGAAAAGTAAAACAGCAACAAACATCGAAAACACTGTAAATAATAATAATAAGATTAGTTGACAAGTCATGAGCGAATTAAATCTTGAAACTTAGTCAAGTCAGGTTCCATGGCAAAGTCTGATGGTAAGGCGTTCCACTCAGTTATTGTGCGCGGTAAGAACGAATATGCATAATGGATGACTGGCAGTTAATGCGTTTGACTTTGTATGGATGGTCACGACGTGCAAAGATAGCTGGTGGTGACTGAAAGAAATCGTCATGAAGGGATGGATGGTGATAAAGCTGATGGAAAAGTGATAGACGATAAAATTTTACGGCGAAGTGCTAAGGTGTCCAACTCAGGTTTATTCTTTAACAAGGTGACGCTGGTGTGACGTGACTAATCTGAAAAAATGAACCACGCAGCACGGTTTTGCAAGGCTTCGATGTTACTGATGATATAAGTTTGTTCGGGATCCCAAATGGCAGACGCGTATTCTAGTTTATCACGGATTAATGTTGTGTGCGCTAGTTTTTTTAACATGCATTGGGGCTTCTTTTAAGTTATGTTTAATAAGGCCGAGAGTACGGCTTGAAGAGGCAAGGATAAGATTAATATGATTATTCCATGATAAGTTTGACTGAAGATTGATGCCAAGGTACTTGTAAGTTGTGGCTAGTTGCACAGCGTTGTTATCAAGGAAGTAGGTGGTTGGAATTCGCGGCCTATTGGTGAACGACAAGAGTTTAGTTTTGGAAATATTTAATGGCATTAACCAATTAGAACACCATGCACTTATTACGTCCAGGTCAGTTTGTAGTAACTGATTATCAGTGTTACTTGTTACACATCGATAATGTACACAATCATCTGCAAATAGTCTGACTTTGGATAACACGCAACTGGGTAAATCATTAATTTAGATTAGAAAGAGTAAAGGTCCAAGTACGCTGCCTTGTGGAACTCCAGACGTAACATCAGCATAAGATGAGTTAGAATTGTTAACTGATGAAAACTGAATTATAGATGAGAGAAAATCCGTGATCCATGCAATTATATTAGGGTGAATGTTAAGCTGTGAAAGTTTAAGTAACAACCTATGGTGTGGAACACGATCAAATGCCTTGGAAAAATCTAAAAATATTGCGTCAACTTGAAACCCAGCGTCTATCAGTGCGTGTATGTCGTTAATAAATCCGGGTAGTTGGGTATCTCATGAGTAGCCCTTGCGAAAACCGTGCTGATACTTGAAAATAATGTTATGGTCTCCAAGGAAGTTGATGACTTGAGTGTGTATGATATGTTCCAGTAGTTAACAAATAGTACTGGTTAAGGAGATGGGACGATAATTGAACGGACAAGCACGTTCACCTGATTTGAAAATGGCTATTATTTTAGCAATGCGCCAATCACTAGAAATACAGCCACTTGATAGTGACGGGGAAATAGAGCGGTTAACATAGAACAAATACTATGCGATGTATTTAAAAATTTATAATTGAAGCCTAGATGGTCGGCGCTAGATGACGTTTTAAGATTGCTTAGTAGAGCTAAAAACACCAGACTCACTGATGACTAGCTCGCGCATTGTGATTCCTACTAATGCCTTTAAAGTTGGCAATGAGTTAACATTTTCATGAGTGAAAATTGTTACAAACGTATCATTAAGAAGTTGAGCACAATCTGAATCGGGGATAGGAACTCCATGAGAATCAGTAAGACTGATGTCAGCGCGAGTTACAGGATTCACAACATGCCAGAAGCGACGAGCATTATTTTTTAGCATGGATGGTAAATCATGAGAAAAAAAGTTATGGCGAGTAGATTTTAGTAATTCCTTATAAGCCTTTTCGCACGCTTTGTATTTAACATGGGCACTCGCGAGACCAGTCAGTTTTGCCTGCCTGTACAGTCTCATCTTTTTGTTATTAAGCCCGCCGAAGCTTGTTGGTAAACGAAGGAGAACTGTTTTTGCAGGAAATGGTTAACACAGGAATGAACGTGCCAATGAGGGAACTGAGGTTGGCTTTAAAGAGGGTCCAGTCCTGTTCAATGGAGCGTGAATGAAAATCATGCAGAAATTGATCTAAAAATGTTGTTAATTCATTGTTAATTGCGTCGAAATTGGCTTATTCGACGCAATTAACTAATAATTAATTAATTAACAATTAATTAACATCTTATTTTCTTATTGGTAATTGTTCTTTTTCTCACGCAAAAGTGAATGCATCCAGTTATAACAGCAGGGTTTGCGATGCCTTCTTCATTAGTGATGTCGGAAAATATATCAGGATATTCAGTTAAAACTAGGTCTAGTATATTGGCAGAAGTTTCAGTGGATCGTGTTGGCTGACTAATAAGTTGGGTTAATGAAAAGTCAAGACAAGTGCTCAGAAAAGAATGTGCGGCCGCATCCGTGGCCGATACGGAGAGTGACGACCAATTGATATTTGGAAAATCGAAATCACCAAATATGATAATTATCGACCTCGAAAAAAAGCGCGAACACCTCGCTCAGCACCCGATGATACTCATCGGAAAACGCGCCAGACATGTCGGGTGGACGGTAAAAAACGACAATGATCGCACTACATGCAGTACCCTACAAGGAAATCCAAGTACATTCATGAAAAGAATCGATAATGATGGGTGCGGCAATGAATTCTTCCTTTATCGTGATGAGCACACCGCCCCCTCTACGCTGTTGTCTATCACATCGAAAAAACTTGAAAGTGGATTCACTCATAAAGATGCTGTTATCGTGAATGGTATCGCTAAGCCCGGTCTCAGCAAGTAACACTAAATGAGCCTGGAATGAATCGATGAGTGATGAGAGTGCAATACCATTAGCGACAACACTTCTAGCGTCAGTGTATAAAACTGGAAATTTTTTATCACTGCGACAATGCCATTTTACGGGTAAGCTGGTAGATGAACCTGAGCCTAAGGAAACGAAGGAGGAACATCATTCCTCCCTGCGCCGGGAAACAAGAACAGCCTGGCCTTCGTTGGTGTTCCACTCGTGAACGTCATTGTTCAAATGCAGTTTGTTGAAAACAAGACGTACTCGATCCCCGTCTTTCTTCATAGTTCGTGAGAAATGGAGAAGCTTCCGTCGCTTTTCTCGAACTGTTTCCGAGTAATCTAGCGAGATGCTCAAATAGGTGTTTTTCAACTTAAAGCCGCGGCTCAGAACCAGTTCGACTTCCTTCTCATTGAAGAATTTGGCTATGATAGGCCGCTTCTTCTCCGACGAAAAGCGGCCCACACGATGTGCTCTCGAGATTGACGTAATGGTAACCCCAAGTTTTTCGGGACAGAAATTATTTACGGGTCGTTCTAACTCTTCCCAAGTTTCAGATTTCGCCGAATCTGTTATGCCATAAAAGAGAACGTTAGGCCACCTAGAGCGATTTTCCAGGTCGTCAATTTTTTCTTGTACACCTACGAGACCGTTGTCACTGCACGCGATAGACTGAGCACTTGGGGCTGCACCAAATTTCTTCTCTAGATCAATCACACGCATTGTCAGTTTTAAAGCGAAGCTTTGTATCTCCACCAGCCAAGGGTTCTGTCGTGTCCATCATTGTAATCAAAAAACGATCCCGACGAACCGCTAACAATTGCAGGTATAGCAGTATAGCTTACTTGAATTCAGGCATTCAGCGTACAACTAAGCACTCGTTTTCGCAAGAAAAACCACAAACACAAGCTTCAAAGTGATGATCCAACATGATGGATGATAAGGGCTGCGGGCAAACAACGGAAACAGGCTCTAATCTAATCTTAAGGGCCTCGGCGCGGTCCGTAAGATTAGATTGCAGCTGTTGCAAAGCTTATGCAGCTGCTTGAAAGAGGGTTGACGTCATTCGAAACCCTTCCAGCCTAGTAACTGCTTCGGTTACACTACTAGACTACCCCATAGTGGGGTAGTCTAGTAGTGTATATCACACCGATCATAAAGCAGTAGTGAACATTGTTGTGAAGTAAGTAATAATAAACGCCGTGGTTAAAGTTACGTTGTAGTGTGTGAAATATCAAGTGCGCCGCAGTCACCGTGAGGGTGGCGTAAAAAGCTTCGCTTTCCAACCACCTTCACAGGGTGGATTGGCGGGCAATTTTTTCTAAATCATTCTTGAGCTCTTAGTGAATTTTAAGCACCTTGTTAACATATTCTTGAAGTACTGTATTGCTAGCTTCAACACGCAAGATAGAGCCAGCCACAAGGTCTAGTTTTTCCTCTTGAGCCTTGGTCATAGGTAACGGGTTAAGCTCGACATCGCCTCCCAGAACAAGCAGGCACATCAGATGCAATACAGAAGCGCGAACACTTTTCAAAACATTTGGTGGCCACGACACCGCTAAAAGACAGACATCACCGTCACGATAGGAATAAGCATCGTAGTAGCTAACCTGTACAAACATCAGCGGTGAGCGTAGGATCACAGTGGCGGTGCCGTGGCCCACGGTGGCGTCGGAATGCCCGCCCTTTTGTACTGGCCGCTCAGCTGACTCGGTCCCACGTTGCCAGACGGAAGAAACTACGGCGTCCAGAAGTGGCGGAGTCTCCAGGAGAGGCGAACTGGCCAAAACGGCATTGATAGTCCGCAGTCTGTTGACGAAAATGCGCCGAGCCAGGGGGAGCTTGTATCGTTGCGCTATTCACGCATGGGTGTCGTCGGGACCGGCCGCATCGAAGAAACGGACCATGGCCGGCCCAGGAAAATCAGCAACAGGACCTGTGCAAACATCAGCGGTGAGCGTAGGATCACAGTTGCGGTGCCATGGCCCAGGGTGGCGTCGGAATGCGCGCACTTTTGCACTGCCCGCTCAGCTGACTCGGTCCCACATTGCCAGACGGAAGAAACTAAAGTGACCTTGCAAGA
>NC_051163.1:125274636-125301234 GCF_013339745.2 Dermacentor silvarum | reverse complement strand
TGTAGTATCACTCTGCTGCCCCAAGCGCGCTAAAGATGCTAGATTCCGTTCATCATTTAGGTATCCGCCTGGCCACCGGCGCTTTCAGAACAAGCCCTATTGAAAGCTTATATGTAGAATCAAATGAATGGTCACTCCATCTGCAGAGATCATACACCAGCTTCACATATTTCCTCAAAGTCCACTCTAATCATCAGCATCCGTGGTTTAATACCGTTAACGATATGACGTGTGCTACACTTTTCCGTAATCGTCCCTCTGTAAGACAGCCTTTCTCACTGCGTGTCAGCGAGCTTAGCGAAGAATTGGATATCCCACTCCTCGAACATCGCTTAATGCCTTCAGCCAAACTGTTACCACCTTGGGAGTGGCAGGTAGCATGTGATATATCATTTGTAGAGGTTACAAGGCACGCTTCAGAGGTCGAAATCCGAATGCATTTCCTAGAATTACAGTCCAAGTACTCGTGCATAGAATTTTACAAAGACGCTTCTAAATCGTATGTCGGAGTATCTTATGCAGCCGTCGGTCCGTCCATCTCGGAATCCGGTGTACTCCACCCCGAAACAAGCATCTTTACGGCTGAGGCCTACGCAATATTGTCAGCCGTAAAGCATATAAAGAAATCAAAACTTCAAAAAACTATTATATTTACAGACTCCCAAAGCGTCGTAAAAGCCTTGAAGTCACCCTGCAAACAGAAAAACGCTGTTCTCATTGAGCTCTATTTTGTTCTTTGTAGAGCATACGCAACTAACCAGCATGTCATTATATGCTGGGTGCCTGGGCATAGAGGCATCGAGGGCAATGTTCTTGTCGACCAAATGGCCACATCAGTCACATCACCCACTATTAACCCTACAGCTGCTGCTCCCGCAACAGATTTCAAACCTTTCTTGCGAAAGAAACTGCGAAGCAACTGGCAACGCTTGTGGGACGCCGAAGCAAACAATAAGCTCCACTTGATTAAGCCACAGTTAGGGTTCTGGCCCTGTACAACTAAAACACGACGAACTGATGTCCTATTCTGTCGTCTCAGAATAGGACACACATATGGTGCTCACAATTTTCTATTGAATGGTGATGACCCTCCAACCTGCGGTAGATGTGGCGAGAGGCTCACCGTCCTCCACGTCCTCCTGGAGTGTCCGGAAGCCGAAAGGGAAAGAATGAAACACTTTCCTCTAGCATGTAGCTATTGTGTCCCTCTACATCCCGCCCTGTTTCTTGGTAAAGAACCGCTCTTTAAGACCAAAGCAGTCCTCGCGTTCTTGAAAGATGTTGCGCTACATGTTATTCGCCCAATAAGTTCGTAGCGCATCCTCTCTCTAGAGGATGTTGCTGTGATAGTTTTTTTTATAGCACATGCCTCCAGGCTCTCGTGTCTCAAGGGCTCTCTTTAGGCACTTGTGCTTCTGGCCAATTCTTGCATCTGTAATAATTTTTGTAAGTCATATCATTCTTTTGCAATGTATGTCTGTATGTATTGTTTATGTCTTAGCCCGCTGGGGCGTCTGCGTCAGCAGGCGTTTGGTGTGTTGCGCCACCACGGACCCGAGCACATGGGGGTTGGCCCCTCCCGCGTGTAGCCCCCGCAGGGGCGTCTGCGAAAGCAGGCGTTTGGTGTGTTGCGACACCACGGACCCGAGCACATGGGGGTTGGACCCTCCCGCGTGTAGCCGTGCGCGGCTTAGCCGTGTCTGGGGAAAGGGGGATCCTGGGGGTTGAGCCGATGCCGGGTGTTTGGACCTTTAAGGCCCCCCGGCCTCTGCTTCACATAGACGGCACCCCTGGGCTGACCCACCCAGGGGAAATCTGCTGGTCGCCTTTTCCTATCCCCCTCTCTGACCTTTTTCTTTCCTATCTCCTTTCTTTACTGTCCGGTCTTCTCCTCTCTTCTCTTCCACGTTTTTCATAGGCGGCTTGGGTTAACCTTGTGTACCTGTCCTCCCATGGGCATAATACATTCGGTTATAGTAGCGATGTACGGCTGGCGTATGCTGTCTTAAGGTAGGTCACCACCTTCGAAAACCGATTTTTTGAAAAAAAATTGATTTTTTAAAATTAATATTTTTAGATTCCCTATCTACTAAAGAATATTTAGCAAAAAGAATTATTTTGATAGCTCAACCGGTTCAAAAGTTCTGGCGATTTTTCCAACCCCTCCTAGATGCGTCCGAAACCAAAACTGAAGGTTTCTGATACCACGGAGTCTGTTACCTCATCATAAAATGTCTCTCAGAATGCATATTACGCAATTTTAGTATGCTTTAGTTGATTTTCAAGTGCAAGTTATTTTCTGAGTTCATTAAAAAATTCCACTAGAGGGATACGGGGCGATACAGCACACTCTGTTTACTTTGCGCGCGTTCGCGTGGCGTTTGCGTCTGTGTCGCGTGTGCTTTTCCGTGCGCTTTTTGAACATCATGGATTTAACGCTATCCACTCAAGAAGAAAGTCTGTGTATTCTATGAAATATGAAAAACACGGCCACTACACGACAATGGCATGCCTGACCAGTGTCTGCTGCTGTGTGAGGAAGGCCGCGCGCAACTCAGGTGGAGACGCAAAGCAGGCAAGAAAAAAATCCGTGCATCAGCTCCCTCACAAGGAGACCGTGCCGCTTCCAAGGAGGGCCCAAGCTATGAATCTGGTGGATTTTAGGCATTTCTGATGTTTTTTATTACATAAACATCTCATTTGAAATCTTTAAACTCTTTTTTCTCAAAACATGTTTTTTTGCTATGTGCAGTTGCGCGAACAGTGATAACTCTCCATGTAATAAATATTTTCGCGTAAAATTTTGTGTGCTGTTTTGTTATACGTAGAGCTGTGCATTCAAGCAGAATTAATGAAAACGAGCAGTAACTTTTTATACTATGGCCAAGTGCGTAAAAAAAATACCTGCCGAATATCATCTTTATTAGTTTTTAATGATAACGCACCTCAGCTTTGAGATACGGTGATGATGGTGCTTAGATGCACAGACTGTTGTCCTCACTACATACCTGCCAAGTCGCATTTGAATCGCATCGACCATATTTCACTTATGACTGTTGGCGCAACATGCATATTTCGGCACATTTTGATTTTTATAAAAAAAGAGTTTTAATTTTCTGCAATTTTCTGATTTTAAACATTCAAAATAACTAAGCTTTACACACCAAAAGTGCAGTTGTAACTTTCAGACCGTTACTGTGAAAATTTCTCTCGAAGGTGGTGACCTACCTTAAACATTAAGAACTGCAGCGTCCCCAAGTTGGGCTCCATGGTGGGTGGCCGCCATTGCTTCCGAACACAAAACAAATTACATGGGAACCCCTACATTTCCCCGTCTTGATCGCCAGCCTCAGAAGAGGGGGCGCACCGATGAATCCTTGTATATGTTTACAAAGCCAACTGAAACTTTCCCGCGATTCCACGTGATCCACAGTGAGAAAACCGAAAAATCAGCTCGAATAATTTCACCATTTGTTGTCGCAAAATCTCTGACCGAAAACCTTGGACCTGGCTACAAGATCACCAGAATAACCAGCGGTGACCTTCTGTTGGAGGTTAAGGATCACCAACAATACCAAAAGCTCACCAGTCTTCAATCACTCGGACAGCACCCGGTAACTGTTACGCCACATCGAACCATGAATACCTCACGCGGAGTAGTATCTGACGTAGACCTCCTAGAATTGACTGAAACCGAGCTTCTAGAAGGCTGGAGCGACCAAAATGTCATCAATGTGCAACGCATAAAAATCAGGCGGGACAATAAAGAAATACCAACACACCATCTAATTCTGACATTTTCATCAAGCATTCTGCCCCAGACGATCCTAACAGGCTACATCAAACTGAACGTGCGACCTTACATCCGAAATCCGAGACGATGCTACCAGTGCCAAAGGTTCGGACACGGTTCGCAGAGTTGCCGTGGTCGACTCACCTGCGCCAAGTGCGGAGTGCAAGGCCATGCCTCAGATAGCTGTGAGGCCACGCCTCACTGTGTAAATTGTGACGGCGAACATCCGGCGTATTCTCGCTCTTGTCCAGGCTGGAAAAGAGAAAAAGAAATAATAACTATAAAGGTCCGTGAGAACATCTCGTTCAGGGAAGCACGCAAAAGGTGCTCGCCTTTTCACAACACTACATACGCTGATGCGGCACGTGAGGGGGCACGGTCGCATCGGCTTCCGCCACCAGCCCGGCCTGCACGTAGCGAGCCGTCGGCTGGGGCAACCGCCCCTACGGTAGGAGCAGCCAAGGCTGCCCTACCCTCCCTCGACTCGGCCACACCAGTGGCCTCTACAAACCTTGGCAGCAGCCAGGGCCGCACAGAGGCAAAGGAGGGTCCATCAACCTCCGCACTGGTGGGGGCAAAGGCTTTGTCCTCAAAGACGAAGCCTGTACGTACACATCGCTCGTTGGAGCGAGTGTCCAAAGCCCCGGATGAGGCAATGGACACTACCACATGCGAGATGGCGCATGGAGGGCCTAGGGTGCGACGAGGCTCTCTCGAACACCCCAAAAAGGGGAAAACTCCAATTACAGGGCCTGAAAAGGCTCTGTAGGATAAGTCCAAGTACTCTACCAAGACACACAGCACATTTCCTTCCAACATGAACACAATAATTCAGTGGAATATAAGGGGACTACTGCACAACCTAGACGACATTCAAGAACTTTTACACAAATTTAATCCAAAAGTGCTGTGTGTCCAGGAAACTCACCTTAACTCTAGAAACAGCAGCTTTCTCCGTCAGTATAATATTTTCCGAAGGGATCGCGAGGATGCTGCCGCATCATCTGGAGGTGTGGCCATAATACTCGATAGAACTGTAGCCTGTCAGCATTTTCCACTGCAAACCGCACTGGAGGCCGTGGCTGTTCGTGCTGTCCTTTCAAATAAACTGGTAACCATTTGCTCGCTCTATATACCTCCAAACTACCAGCTGCACAAACAAGAATTTCAGTATTTCATTGATGAGCTCCCCGAACCCTACTTTGTTCTTGGGGATCTCAATGCACACAGCGGCCTGTGGGGCGACTCTCGCATCGATGCGCGAGGCCGTTTATTTGAAGACTTTCTTTTCTCATCCGGTGCGTGTCTGCTAAACAAAAAAGAACCTACATATTATTGTCTCGCAAACAGAAGCATAGCTTCTCCATCCATATTACCTGAACTCGAATGGGAAGTTATAAAAAACCCTTATGGGAGCGACCATTTCCCTATACTGCTGCGAGCACAAAGACAATACGAATCTCCACCACATGCCCCCCAGTGGAAGGTCGATGCAGGGAACTGGGAGAAATTCCAGACACTTACCAGTACGATCTCGTGGGCTGACATGTCTGTGCTCAGAGTTGACGGTGCCGTCGAGTATTTTACCAACTTCATAATTGATGCAGCATCTAAGTGTATTCCCCAAACAAGTGGACTTTCTCGTAAACCTCGTGTTCCGTGGTGGAATGAACAATGTCGGAACGCGCGTAGGCAGCAGAACAAAGCATGGAGGCAGCTTCGCGATTCTCCTACTGCTGAAAACCTTGTCAATTTCAAGCAAATTAAGTCCCAAGGTAGGAGAACGTGCAGGCAAGCCAGGAGAGACAGCTGGCAAAAATTCTTATCAAGCATCAATTCGTACACGGATGAGGCCAAGGTTTGGAACAGGGTCAATAGAGTAAGAGGACGACAAACACATCCGCCTCCCTTGATACACACGCAGGGAGACAGCCTGGAGGACCAAGCAAATCATCTGGGTGCTCATTTTGAACATGTGTCCAGTTCATCACATTATTCTCCAGCATTTACAAAATACAAAGCAGCAATAGAAAAGAAAAACCTAGACGAAAGAGCACCGGGAACGAGCCATATAACTTACCTTTCTCTCTAGCAGAGCTGTATGCATCACTCACCTGTTGCAACCGATCTGCCCCAGGCTCTGACCGCATACTATACGAAATGTTAAAAAACCTGCCCTCTGAAACGAAGAAAACGCTTCTCTGTCTGTATAACTTTATTTGGACCTCCGGCGAGATCCCCTCTGCCTGGAAAGAGGCCATAGTGATCCCTATCCTAAAGCAGGGCAAGGATCCATCGTCCGTATCCAGCTATCGGCCCATAGCTCTAACAAGCTGCATCTGCAAAGTCTTCGAGAAGATGATAAACCGGCGTCTAATACATTTCCTAGAATCAAGCAAGCTGCTTGACCCATACCAGTGTGGGTTTCGCGATGGCCGATCCACCACTGACCATCTGATACGCATAGAGGCTCAGATTCGTGAAGCCTTTGTCCACAAGCAATTCTTCCTGTCTGTTTTCCTCGATATGGAAAAGGCATACGACACCACGTGGCGGTTCGGAATACTGAGAGACCTCGCACACTTTGGAATACTTGGCAATATGCTGAATATCATTGAAAGTTATCTGTCCAACCGCAGATTCCGTGTTCGTGTGGGTAATGCCCTATGAAGACCATATGTGCAGGAAACTGGAGTACCACAGGGCGGTGTGCTTAGTTGCACCCTCTTTGTCATAAAAATGAACTCTCTGCGTCTGTACATCCCACGCAACCTATTTTATTCAGTATATGTCGACGATGTGCAGATAGGGTTCACCTCATGTAGCCTTGCAATCTGTGAGCGGCAGGTTCAGCTTGGTTTGAACAAACTATGTAAGTGGGCAGACGAGAATGGATTTAGGCTTAACCCACAAAAGTCCACATGCGTCCTCTTTTCCAGAAAGAGAGGTCTGCACCCTGATCCCAACATCGAGATGCAAGGTGAGGGTCTACCTGTAAAAACTGAACACAAATTTCTAGGCATAATTCTGGACGCGAAGTTAACATTTATCCCACATCTAAAGTATCTAAGAAACAAGTGCATGAAGACAATGAGCATCTTGAAAGTGTTGTCTCGCACTACGTGGGGTAGTGACACAAAATGTCTACTGAATCTCTATAAGAGCCTGATTCGATCACGTATAGACTACGGTTCCATTATATACCACTCCGCGACTCCGAGCTCCTTGAAGATGTTGGACCCTGTCCACCATCTGGGCATCCGCCTCTCTACGGGTGCATTCAGAACAAGCCCCTAGAAAGCCTATATGCAGAATCAAATGAATGGTCACTCCATCTGCAGAGAACGTACTTGTCCTTTATGTATTTCCTGAAAGTAAACTCAAGCAAAACTCACCCTACCTACACAACTATAAATGACCTGTCCAGTGCCCAAACCTTTCAGAACCGCCCTAGCGTAAGAAAGCCCTACGCACTGCGAGTAAGAAGTCTTGCCGAAGAGATGGATGTGTCGCTCCACGAACACGATGTCATGTCCTCTCCTGTACAGCTGCCGCCATGGCAGTGGCAGCTGATTGACTGTGATCTGTCCTTCGTTGATGTTACAAAGTATGCGCCGGTCGCACATATCCGTATGCACTTCCTCGAATTGCAGCACAAATACTCTTGTCCGGAATATTTTACTGACGCCTCAAAGTCACACACTGGCGTGTCTTACGCGGCGGTCGGTCCATCCTTTTGGGCTGCCGGAGTTCTACACCCAAACACAACCATCTTTACAGCGGAGGCCTACGCCATCCTGGCGGCGGTTAAACACATCAAACAGCTAGACATACGCAAGGCAGTCATTTACACTGACTCCTTGAGCGTGTTGAAATGTTTAAAAACTCTCAGTAGGCACAGAAACCCCGTCATTATAGCTCTTTATTCCATACTTTGCACCGCGTATGCATCTAAGCAACAAATTGTGCTGTGCTGGGTGCCAGGGCACCGTGAGATCGAAGGGAATGAGTTGGCCGACAAGCTAGCCACATCTGCTCATACAGACGCTGCCACTTCGCCCATAGCCGTCCCTGTAATGGACCTAAAGCCATTTATCAAGAAAAAGGTCAGAGCCTACTGGCAACGTCTGTGGGACAGAGAAACGAACAACAAACTACATACTATCAAGCCTCATCTCGCTCATTGGCCGTCAGAATCGAAAACACGCTACACACAGGTTACACTTTGCAGACTCAGGATAGGACACACATACAGTACACACGCATACTTATTGTCCGGTGGCGATCCGCCTGTCTGTGACGAATGTGGCGAGCCACTCAGTGTACTTCATGTCCTCTTACAGTGCCCTGAGTTGGAGCCTCAGAGGAAAAAACATTTTTCATTACCATCACGGCTAAATCTCCCATTACATCCTTCTATGTTTTTGGGCAATGAACCTCTTTTTAAATATCAAACACTTCTCGCGTTTTTAAAGGGCATATATAATTTTCGTGTTATCTATCCAGGTGACGTGTAGCACGGCCTCTCTGCAGAGGCCGGTGCTGCAGTATCTTATCAAATAAAGCACATGCCTCATGGTCTTTGTCCACAAAGGCCTTCGGTAGGCATCGTGCTACTTTTATATCCTTAATTTTAACACCATGACCACTTCTCATACATTCACGACCCACAGATCACTCCACACGTCACTACCATAATCCTATTCGATGTATGTTTTACGCTTATATACCGCGATTTGTTCTTAGGCCCCTCTACAGCCACATAGCATCCTATCATCGGAACTCACCGATCATCGCAAACATACCATTCATTGTCTTGGCGCTCTTTGGCCACATTTGGCCCTTGCGCCACAAAACACCAAATATCATCATCATCATCATGTTTATGTCTATAGTAGCCCCCGCAGGGGCGTCTGCGCAAGCAGGCGTTTGGTGGGTTGCGACACCACGGACCCGCGCACACGGGGTTTGGACCCTCCCACGTGTAGCCGTGCGTGGGTTAGCCGTGTCTGGGGAAAGGGGGATCCTGGCGGTTGAGCCGATGCTGGGTGTTCGGACCTTTAAGCCCCCCCGGCGGAATCCGGTGTACTCCACCCGGAAACGAGCATCTTTACGGCGGAGGCCCATGCACTATTGTCGGCTGTGAAGCATATAATGAAATGTAAACTTCAAAAGGCAATTATATTTACGGACTCCGTAAGCGTCGTAAAAGCGCTGATGTAACACGGTAAACACAAAAAGCGTGTACTTACCGAGCTCTATTCCGTTCTGTGTAAAGCGTATATATCTAACCAGCATGCGATTATATGCTGGGTGCCTGGACATAGAGGCATCGAGGGCAATGTGCTAGCAGACCACTTGGCCACATCAAATACGTCGCAAGCTATTAATCCTGCCGCTGCTATTCCTTTCACAGATCTGAAGCCTTCTTTTGCGAAGGAAACTGCGAGGCCACTGGCGGCGCTTGTGGGACGCTCAAACAAATAATAAGCTTCACTTGATTAAACCAAACTTAGGCTTCTGGCCCCCCGTAACGAAAACACGACGAACTGACGTCCTATTCTGTCGTCTCAGAATAGGACACACGTACGGCACCCACAGTTTTTTGCTGACTGGTGACGAACCACCAACCTGTGGTGGATGTGGTGAGAGGCTGACCGTCCTCCACGTCCTCCTGGAGTGTCGGGAAACCGAAACAAAGAGAAAGAAATATTTTCCACAAGCGTACCGATATCATTTCCCTCTTCATCCCATTATGTTTCTTGAATAAACGCTTTTTAATGCCAAAAAGTCGTCGATTTCTTGAACGATGTGGTTCTGCAAGTTATTAGCCCATCCCAGAGGATGCGCTACGAACAATTATTGTATCTTAAATATTTCAAATATCGTATCATTCTTAATGCATTCTTCATTTTCATAGTAAACCTCTTTAGTCTTTGCCATGATCACAGTACAAGTATATTTTACGCACTTTAAAGCGACTATTTTTAGGCCCCTTTACAGCCACGCCTCATCTACTTCTCAGAATTCATCGCTCCATTCACTCAACTAACAAACATTGGCATGGCGCTCTTTGGCCATATCTGGTCCTTGCGCCACTAAACACATCATCATCATTTTCACCATTCATTGCTTCATATCCTATGTACGTTTGTAACGTGTTTACATTTTTTACGTGATGTGCAAACTTGCTGTACCGACCCTGTTACGGCCAAGACGGCCAACAGTATTTGAAAATAAATAAAATAAATTTAAAAATCTAGAGGGTATTGCTGCGATCGTACTGTTCTTGTAGAGTACGTCCCTTGTGCTGAAAGGTCTTCGTGAAGCGGTACCCAGTCAAAAAATCCGTCAAAGCGTTCTTGTCGGAACGACAGCATTCTTGTCGGCAACGACAAGATTCTTGTTTGCAACGACAGAATTCCTGTTTGCTGCCTTCCGACACCGACAGCAATGCTGTTTGCAACGACAGCATGTCTGTTTGCAGCCTTCCGACACCGACAGCAATGCTGTTTGCAACGACAGCATGCCTGTTTGCTGACTTCCGACACCGACAGCAATGCTGTTTGCAACGACAGCATGCCTGTTTGCTGCCTTCCGACACCGACAGCAATGCTGTTTGCAACGACAGCATTCCTGTTTGCTGCCTTCCGACATCGACAGCAATGCTGTTTGCAACGACAGCAAGCCTGTTTGCTGCCTTACAACACCGACAGCAATGCTGTGTGCACGATTGACTAGCAGATCGACACTAACGACGGAGCCCCAATATGGCGCCCGCGATTAGATGGGCACTGCGAAATGCGTCGCGGCGTCGACGCATGTTAGCTAATGCACGCATTTATGAAGGCACGAGGCGACACCAAACCACAGGTATTCGATAAAGTGTATCTTCATGAAAGATCGATGCAAGTAGATTGGTATGGTGAGCCATCAATGAAGTAGGAAAGACGTCGCGATGAGTTGCCAAGGAAGCCCTCTCTTCTGCATGGCTCCGGCATTATTTGTAAACGCTGAAAACAGTCGTCCACGCGTGTCAGCTGCGTGAAGGCAAGAGCGAGTCTACTACGGGTGCATGCGCACATGACCGAAGTTGCCTTCTCAGTTGGCCTACATGCCGGCGTATTTCTGAAGCTGCGCGCTGCAACTACATGCGAGCACCGGTACAGACTATATAGACAGTTTTAGAAGAACGCTGTTTACGCTCCGCGCCGCTCAGATTTCATGCTCCGAGATACTGCAGAGAACTGCGTAGATTTCGCATTTGATAAGCGCGTCTTGCCGAGACGCGAGCGACGCGCTATCAACTCGGCTGCAAAACGACGACGAGGCCAAGTAGTCACCGCTATCACGCTCCGCTCAGTCGGCTTTGTAGCGGAGCGAGGGATGCGGTCTTCGTTCCGCTGCCGGTATGAGCGTCGTGCGCAAGCGCGATTATATCGTCCCCGCTAAGCGGTTGTGTGGCATTTGCTAGCATATGCCGGTCTGAGCGGGGCGGACAGCAAGCGCTCAGCTAAAACAGCTGATCGTATGCGCGCTCGATGTTATCGGAAGCGTATCAATGTTTCGTTCGGTGCAAGTCGATCACCGCAGGGAGATTGTATTATGCTTAATTTTGACTTCGTGCGTAGCTCTCGTGCCCAGTCTGCGTGTACGGTGGCAGCGCATTCAAGCTATTTTACACATATCTTTTTTGTGTATGGATATTCCCCCTCTTGTAAGAATGAATACAAATTTAATTTCATTTTTTATCATATAATAAATCAATCACTTTATTGTTGTATCATAGGTTAATTACACCAGGGTCTCAATGTACAAGACTGCAACACGTAGAAGCAGCTGTAGAAAGCCTCACACAACACTGCCCAAATGTTTGCTGCTGGAACAGCATAGATTTATGCCATGCATGTTCCTCGTTCATTACAGACATGCAAAAGTTTGACCACATTGCACAAAAGCAAATGCATAGGAAAAAAGTGCTTGTAAAATGACAATGTCACTTCCTAGCACTGTGCACAATAGCCACCAAGTGAATCACAGTGCTAAGACTTGCATGACTTAGTATTACAACCATACATACTTGCAATAAAAGTTCCCTTTGTGCTAGTGTGCAAGATACGGTTGACGGCACCATGAAAAAACAAACCAAAAAAAATGTGTAGTATACAGGAAGCGAACATTAAAATAACTGACTAACAGAAGTGAATTTGGATCGCTGCTACAGTCCCCTTTCTAACACTACAAACGCTTCTAATAGGAGTCAACCCTCTTGGTTTTCTGCCATGTATGTTCTAAGCAAGTCGATGCTCACAAATGCATGTTACAAAAATGAAGCAGTACTATTTTCTTAATATTTATTTTTTAATATTCTCCCTCACTGTCATTTACACAGCATCCAGTCATGACCTATTAACCTTTCATACCACAACAGCAACAAAACTACCCGCAGGGGCGTCTGCGTGAGCAGGCGTTTGGTGTGCTGCGACACCACGGACCCGAGCACAAGAGGGTTGGACCCTCCCGCGTGTCGCCGTGCGCGGCTTAGCCGTGTCTGGGGAAAGGGGGATCCTGGAGGTTGAGCCGATGCCGGGTGTTTGGACCTTTAAGGCCCCCCGGCAGAGGCAACACACCTCTTCGGCCTCTGCTTCACATAGACGGCACCTCCAGACTGACCCACCTGGAGGAAATCGGCAGTCGCCTTTTCCTGTCCCCCTCTTCAATCTTTTGTCTTTCTCTCTCACTTTTCCATCTGTCCTGTCTTCTAGTCACTTCTTCTCACTTCCGAATTTCTGGGCGGCAAGGGTTAACCTGGTGTAGCTATCCAACCTTGGGTATTTTATATTAGGTTATAGCGGCGATGCATGGCTGGCGTCTGCAAGCATTCCATCCTTGTAGCGTCCCCTTGTTGGGCTCGGTGGTGGGTGGCTACCATCGCCGCCGAATTTAGCAATTTCATATGGCAAATCCTTTTCCCCCACTTCCTGATCGCTCCCTGAAAAGGGGGCGCACCGATGACACTTTCAACTTTTTCATGAAACCCAAAGAAATATTTCCCAAGTACCATGTCATTCATAGCCAACACGAAACGAAGACAGTCTGTACTATATCTCCATTTGTCGTAGCAAAATGCCTGACAGAAGCAATCGGCCCAGGTTACAAGGTAACTAAGATGGGAAGCGGAGACCTGCTTCTGGAAGTGCGTGATAAACCCCAGTATAACAAATTGTCTAAACTTGTTGCATTTGGTGACATCCCCGTATCAGTGGGCCCTCACAGGTCAATGAACACTGTACGTGGTGTCATCTCGGATGACGACCTTCTAGAAATCAGCGAAAGCGAGCTGTTGGATGGATGGCAAGACCAAAACGTAGTAAAGGTTCAAAGAATTAAGTTAAGGCGTGACGACAAGGAAATTCCCACAAAGCATGTAATTATCACGTTTGGAACAAGTGACCTTCCAGATTCAATCGAGACGGGATATTATAAGCTCCGTGTACGACCGTACATACCCAATCCGCGCCGATGCTTCAAGTGTCAGCGTTTTGGGCATGGGTCTCAGAGCTGCCGAGGGCGCGCTACTTGTGCAAAATGTGCTTCTAAAGAACACGCCTCAGATAACTGCACTTCCACAACCCATTGTGCCAACTGTGACGGAGACCACCCCGCCTATTCGCGATCGTGCCCGTCATGGAAGAAAGAAAAAGAAATATTACAGCTCAAAGTCAAGCTAAACATTTCCTTTCCAGAGGCGCGCAAGCGTTTTTCTGCCCACAACCAGTCCAGTCCTTCCTACACCGATGTGGCGCGCCGGGGGGCAGCGTCACATCCTGCGGCGGCTGCCCGAGTCACACAGAGTGTGACAGCGGTGACACCATCAGCCCCCCTGGCAGGAGCAGCCAGTGCTGTTCCGCCCCCTACATCGCAGGGCCAGCAGTCCTCCGGGCCTGCTGGTCCCAGGGCCACTGCTCGTGCAGACCGGCCCCAAAAACCCCCTAGTGTGCCCGCGGAGCGGGCAGCAGCCAGCGCCTCTGACGAGGCAATGGATGCAATCATCACTACTCCGGCGTCCCAGGCGCCGAAGGAACGGCGTAGCTCCATGGAGCGCGTCGGGAGAAAAGAAAAATCCCGTATTACGGGGCCTGGAAAGGTCTCGTGAACTAACTTCTATCTTTCTGTACACACATCACTAACTTCTTTTCCATTATGGATACCCAAGTATTACAATGGAACGTGAGAGGACTTCTACGTAATCTTGACGATGTTAAAGAACTCCTCCGCAAATTCAGTCCAAAGGTGATGTGTGTACAAGAAACACACCTAAAATTAACACAGACGAACTTTTTAAGGCAATATGTCACTTTCCGCAAAGACCGCGACGACGCTCTCGCCTCGTCAGGGGGTGTGGCCGTAATGGTCGATAAGGGCGTTGCATGTCAGCAATTAAGCCTCCGAACGTCCCTTGAGGCAGTTGCTGTCCGAGCATTGTTGTTTGGTAAACTAGTCACAATTAGCTCCATCTACATTCCCCCTTCCCATCAGCTTTCCAGAACAGAATTTCAGAGCTTCATCGATGAACTTCCTCCGCCATACATAGTCGCTGGTGACCTTAACGCTCATAGCCCCCTGTGGGGCGACTCTCGTTGCGATGCGCGAGGGCGCCTTATAGAAAATTTTCTGTTTTCTTCAGGTGAATGTGTATTGAACAAGAAAGAACCTACGTACTACAGTATTACACATAACACATACTCGTCCATAGACTTAAGCATAGTGTCGAGCACTCTAATGCCATACCTGGAGTGGTCCGTCCTCAAGAATCCCTATGGAAGCGACCACTTCCCAATTATGTTGAACTCAACGAAACGAGATGGATGCTTGTCACCACCTCCTCGATGGAACATGGACTCGGCGAACTGGGAATTGTTCCGAGAGCTAACACACTTAGGCCGTGATGACATTGTTGCTCTTAACGTGGACGACGCCGTAGCATATCTAACTGGTTTTATTATTGACGCTGCTACAAAATGTATTAAACAAACTAGTGGACTGGCTCAGAAGCGCCGCATTCCTTGGTGGAACGAAGAGTGTCGTAAAGCCCGCAAAAATCAAAACAAAGCTTGGGGATTGCTTCGCGATTCTCCTACTGCCGAAAATCTTATTAATTTCAAACAGGTTAAATCGCAAGGCAGAAGGACACGTCGACGTGCAAAGAGAGAGAGTTGGGAAAGGTACATTTCTGGAATAAATTCCTACACAGACGAGGCAAAAGTATGGAACAGGGTGAATAAATTAAAGGGCCGTGAGACGAACCCGCTGCCCTTAGTGAGTACCCAAGGAGATGGCCTGGAGAATCAGGCAAACTGTCTGGGCGAACACTTTGAGTATGTCTCCAGTGCATCTCATTATACACAAACATTCCTGAGGTTCAAAGAACGCGCAGAGCGACAGCCCCTCGATCGGAAATGTGCCCGAAATGAACATTACAACTGCCCGTTCAGTTTAGCTGAACTTAAAGCTTCTCTTGCTTGTTGCAACGGTTCGGCACCAGGTGCTGACCGTATCATGTATGAAATGATCAAGCACCTACACCCTGAAACACAAAAGACACTCCTCTCTCTTTTTAATGTCATGTGGGCTGCTGGTTCCATTCCATCTTCTTGGAAAGAGGCTATAGTAATCCCCATACTTAAACAGGGCAAGGACCCGTCCTTACCTAGTAGCTACAGACCCATTGCTTTGACAAGCTGTCTGTGCAAGCTCTTCGAAAAGATGATTAACCGGCGCCTAATCTGTGTCCTAGAAAGCAACAGATTACTAGATCCTTACCAATGTGGCTTTCGGGAAGGTAGGTCGACTACAGACCACCTTGTCCGCATCGAGGCAATCATAAGGGATGCCTTTATACACAAACAGTTTTTTCTCTCCGTATTTCTTGATTTAGAGAAGGCATATGACACCACATGGCGCTTCGGTATTATCCGAGACCTTTCCGCTATGGGTGTCCGCGGCAACATGTTGAGTACTCTGCAAAGCTACCTTTCTAACCGTACCTTTCGTGTAAGGGTGGGCCAGGCCTTGTCTAGGTCTTTCACCCAGGAAACTGGTGTCCCGCAGGGCGGTGTGCTTAGCTGTACACTGTTTATTGTGAAAATGAATTCTCTACGGACGGCTATTCCACGAACGATGTTCTACTCTGTATATGTAGATGATGTCCAGATTGGTTTTAAATCGTGCAACTTTGCTGTCTGCGAACGACATGTCCAGCATGGCTTAAATAAAGTGGCTAAATGGGCTGATGAAAACGGTTTTAGGTTGAGCCCACAGAAAAGCACATGCGTCCTTTTCACTAATAAGAGAGGAATAGTACCAGACCCTGCTATTGAGCTGTCTGGTACCACATTACCTGTAAGCAAAGAGCACAAGTTTCTAGGCATCATATTGGACTCAAAACTCACATTCGTTCCGCACATCAAATATTTGAAGGCTAAGTGCCTGAAAACAATGAACTTATTGAAGCTGCTGTCGCGTACAACATGGGGCAGTGACAGGAAATGCATTTTGAACTTGTACAGGTGCCTTGTCGGCTCACGACTTGACTACGGGGCGATAGTTTACCAGTCTGCTGCACCCAGCGCTTTAAAAATGTTGGATCCTGTTCACAATTTAGGAATCCGCCTCGCGACTGGGGCCTTCAGGACAAGCCCCGTACAAAGCCTTTATGTGGAAGCGAACGTGTGGTCGCTCCACCTTCAGAGGACTTATGCCAGCTTTACATATTTCCTTAAAATAAATTCAAACCGTACACATCCTACCTATTTTACCATAAACGATACCACATCTGCCACACTATTTAATAATCGACCAACAGCGAAGCAGCCCTTCTCGCTACGCGTGAGAAAGCTCAGTGAAGAAATGGGTGCTGCACTACTTGAACATTGCCTAATGCCTCCAGCGAAGCTGCTACCGCCTTGGCAGTGGCAGCTGGTTGAATGTGACACATCGTTTATTGAAGTCACAAAACACGCGCCAGATGCACACATTCAAATGCACTTTTTAGAACTAAAGTCAAAATACTCTTGCCCTGAATTTTACACAGACGCATCAAAGTCACATGCTGGCGTTTCCTATGCGGCAGTCGGTCCGTCCTTCTTGGAATCCGATGTACTTTATCCCCACACAAGCATCTTTACGGCAGAGGCCTATGCAGTACTATCGGCGGTGAAACACATTGATAGATTGAAACTCCAAAAGGCTCTAATATTTACCGACTCTTTAAGCGTTGTTAAAGCGTTAATGATGCCGCAAAAACATAAACACCCTGTAATTATGAACCTCTACTCACTGATCTGCTCTGTTTATGCATCTAAACAACAAATCATAATATGCTGGGTGCCTGGGCATAGAGACATCGAGGGTAATGTTCTTGCCGATCAAATGGCCACATCAATAACATCGCACGCTATTAATCCTACCGCTGCTGTCCCTGTAACAGATTTGAAACCTTTCTTGCGGAAGAAACTGCGAAGCTACTGGCAACGTTTGTGGGATGCGCAAACAAATAATAAGCTTCACTTGATTAAGCCACAGTTAGGTTTCTGGCCCTCTGCATCAAAAACACGGCAAACTGATGTCCTATTCTGTCGCCTCAGAATAGGACACACATATGGTACCCACAATTTTCTATTGAATGGTAATGATCCTCCAACCTGTGGTAGATGTGGCGAGAGGCTCACCGTTCTTCACGTCCTCCTGGAATGTAGGGAAGCCGAGAGAGAGAGGAAGAAACATTTTCCTCTGGCATACCGCTGTTCTATCCCTCTTCATCCTGCTATGTTTCTTGGCAAAGAACCGCTTTTCACTACCAAAGCAGTCCTCGCTTTTTTGAATGATGTTGTCTTGCATGTTATCAGCCCAAGAAATACGTAATGCATCCTCTCTCAAGAGGATGCCACTGTGATAATAGTTCAGTTTAGCCTCTGACATATCTTAGTATATCATCAATCTTTTACAATGCATCCCTCGTATCCATAGCACACTTCATTAGTCATTGCCATATTCTTAGTAACTATAGATTTTACGCATTTTACAGCGACTATTTTAGGCCTCTTTACAGCCATGCCACATCTGTTTTATCCACACCTTCTAATTCACCATTCATGTACCACTGACACGTCATTATCATCGCCTTGGCGCTCTTTGGCCGCATCTGGCCCTTGCGCCAAAAAACTCCAACAATCAATCAATCAATCAGCAACAAAACTGACAAAAGGCATCTTGAATTTTCTGTCAAGCAGCTGCTTTTGTCCACCAATGCAACAAAGCTATATGCTGTCTTTGCCAAGGCTGAGAGCACAAGTGGCACGTGGTTAGCAACCAATGAGTAGAGCAACCAGTAGACACAATGCAAGAGCTAAGGCCACTTAACCCTTTCACACCGTTCCTTTCACACTGCGGTTAAACGCCAGCTGCACATTCAGCCCAAAGCAAGAACAAAACCTATACAAACTGCCACTGGGACACAGTGTAGAGAGCACTCACCGTCGGACAAGCAGTTTTCTTTTGAAACTTCGGAGAGAACCCTATCTGGACAGAGGGAACAGTTTTGAGAAAGCTAGGGCACAGATTGCGGCTCATTAAAGGTCCTAACAGGTTAGTACGACAACAATGCGATCACATCAAGCCCAGCACTTTGAGACACAACATAGAAGATTGAGCGATATAGGATAACAGCTGTACGCTAACTATGAGCAGCGTGCCACTCCCATGTATATTTGGGATACGAGCAGATAACCCCACGTCATTGGAAGCCGCTCAGGCACACTGGAGCCTCTCAGGAAGCTGGAACACCAGTGACTGAGCTAGACATCGGTACTGTCCCTTACCCTGCAATTGTGGATACAGAGCGGAACACGACTGCAGCGTCATGACCACAGTGGGAAAATGACGCCCTCGAAATCACTACGGCGACTCCATCCGAGAAGGGAGGGAAGTGTGTACAAGCAATGCACCACCGCTCCTCAGTTGGAGGAAGCTTCACCAGTGCAGCAGAAACGGGAAGCGACCCCAGCCCGAGTCAAGTTCCAAGAATCCCGTGAGGATCTGTGAAGTGAAGTGTCAAATCCTTGAAAACCACCAACTGATGCTTCAACTGTGGAACAGATGTATCTCTCTTAAGGGACACTGAATACTATCATTCACAAACACCTGATGTTCCGAAAGGTCAGTGAATACTGGATTTCAAGACAACTGGCAGTCTTCGATTGGCACAGTAGACTGCAAACTAGCCTAAAGCTTGAAGAATGTTGTGACAGGAAAGGTTTTGTGACAGGTTTATTTGCCAGGTCATCACCTATGACAAGATGTGGATGAATCATTTATAAAAGTTACACTTGCCTAAACAATGAACACATATGGAAGCTTCCCAACACAAGAAGTTTCGAGCAACTCGATCGGCAGGCGAACTCATGGTCATGGGTTTTTGAGTGGATAGATGTAGCATCATCTTGATTTCCTCCCTAGTAGTGAGACTAGCTGAGCAAGTACACGAGTAGTGAGCAAGTACAGCTGTGAGGTTCTCCAACGTGTAGACAGTGCACTTAGGAAGAAATGGCCCTGCTTAAATACCATGGGGGTTCTCTTCATCCAGGAAAATATGTGTGCACATACAGTGCACCACACAATGGGCACTTTACAAATAATCTTGGATGAGAGGTGCTGCCGCATCTGCTATAAAAGCCCAACTTCACTCCAAGACTCATTTCTTTGGGCCACTAGGATAATGAAATACAGTAGGCTGTCCATGCATGGCTGCAACATAAAAGAAATCTTTCTACGCTACTGGCATCCTTGTACTGCCAAAATGAAAAGGGATTACCTCGAAAAATGGGATCACTTCCATGCATGTAAACATGTTTCATAATCCTAAAAAATAAAAAGTCCAAGCTTGACTTGAGCACCTCTCATGCGCTCACCAACAGAATTAGATCAACTGATGCATTAGTCTTCATGACTTGATGAATTAATTTGAGCTTCAGTCCACTGCAACACTTTTGGTGATAGCCATGCACTTCGCTTAGACATAAAGCAGTTGCCCCAGAAAGATGGATCATAATTTTTCAGTTACAAGCCTATATTTTGAAGAAAGTACATACGGTTAAATTATAGCAGCCTGCTACAGTTCGACGGATGACACAATTCAGAATTCATAAATACAACTACTCTACCTTAATATTGACTCTATAACTCACTTTCCAGAGTCAATTGTACCTGCAATCTTGAAATATGAAATAAACATTCAAATTCCGATTAGTTCTTTTCCACCTTATTAAGTAACTCACACAAATATGATACGTTGCCAACAGAAAACACACTGCAATGTTATATCGCCAACACAATACAAGACGTGGTTCTCAGATAGGAGGCGGATGACGGCGGCACATCAAATGCACCGGGTGCAGTGAGCAGCTCCTGGCAGTGAAAATACATAGTACCCGAAACAACATAAATGGCTGAGATATAACAGTACATGCCATCGGACATTTTTACATAGGAAGAGCACGTTTTTCTTGGAACAGAGTACTCAGAACTGTGAAGACAATCGGGCCAACCTGGCACCTCAAATACTTGCACATTTGTGGGAGGGTACCAAATCATGATACGAAAAGCCTTTTCACATTTTGTGAAATATCATGAATTGGTCGTGCTTGTCCAAGAGCACATGTTTGAAAGCACCTCTTAAACGTGTTCTCCAGCTCTTTCTTTGCAGACAACAGACAAGGCGAAAGTTCCACTTGTGCTGAAGCAGTCCGGTGGGCCTGGTGCATGATGCACCGTTCAGCAATTTGAACAGGCACATGCTTGGCAGCTGTTTCAAGCTGGAGTGCCTTACCAATGCCATCTTCAAATGGAAATGTTGAGGTACCCCAAAGAGGGATAAAACATCTGTGCGCACTTTGAAAGATGCAACAACTAATGCATGTTAAATGTCATTGCACTTTCTCCGTACAGCTTTGCAGTCTGCTGAACAAATGCTAAGAGCAAGTTTTCAGCGGCACAGATTTGAGCTTCTGTGACAATATCTTTCAACAAAAAAAGACTGCTTGTGTAAGTAGCACAAAATGCGCCACGTATGCTCGAGGAAGTATGCATCATGACAGACAATGCTACAATAAAAGCCGAGAGCGCCATTCAGCAGCCTTCCAATATGACCGATCTGACAAGGGCCGTCCCGACCTTGACAAAATTATGGGTGGCCTTACTGAACGTAATCTTGCATCCACAAGTAAACTTCAAGTGCCTGCCTATGTACCACGAAGAACCAGTACATGATAGCCACAATTCAATCACTTTCTTTGTCATGCCTTCCCAAACACAATGCATATAGTCAGGTGGCAGCCCTCAAACAAGATCAAGGCCTTGCAACTTGATAAGAGTTGATGGTCCCTTGATGCCACAAACAGGTTCCTTAAGCTGAGCTGTTTGAACCATTCCTTTGAGCCCACCACTGTGTGTCCTGTCAGGTGCATTCTGGCTGTTGAAAGGGTACTTCATTGTGTCTGCAGCCAAAGCATCAATTGTACTAAACATCAGGATGATATCTGCATTTAGAATGTTCAGATGGACACTGCAGTGAAAATATGCAAGGTTTTAAAACACTTCCAGTAGTCAAACATTTCACAAATGGCCCTCATGCAAAATTGATGGCATCTCTCGACAGCACAGCACAAGTGGGGAAAAGGCACCATGTTGCAAGACTGCACCCACCGCAAAGAGAAAGAACCTGCCTAGGACTGTCCAAGACCTGCAGTTTGCATGAGCAATGCAAAATATTCCTAACATTCCTAGGGTTCATCTTTTACCGCGACAAAAAGGGCAGCGAAAGAGAAATTTCAGATACCAGCTAGAAACGAAGGACACATATTTTTTTCTTGCGCATATATGCCACAAAACAACCAACATGAGCAGCATTTTATCACAGCCTATTTTGCCAGATTTTCTTGAAGTATAGCTACTGTTGAAGTAAAATATGATTAACTACATTATGCATTTTTATGCAAGGAAGTGAACGCTTGCTATTTTTTTCCATTTGTGATTCTGACAAGTTTCTTTGAAACTTACAGTTGCACGACATCCTGAACTACACTTAACTGAGGTGTGAATTACAATGTCAACATCAGTGCACTGTAATGTTTCGAGTGGCTCGTGAGCATTGATTAAAATAATTTCAATTTTCAACAAACACAATCACTCCAGTGCAAGTGGTGTTTCGCATGGCTCACGAATACCGCACGTCTTGGACAGTCCTAGTCAGGTTATTTCAGCTTTGTGACGGGTACAGTCCTATAATATTGTTGCGGGCGAGACAACAGAGACAGCCAGAAGTCAACGTCTTTATCGGAACCAGACCAAAAGAACAACGTTCTTTTGGTCGTGGTCATATGTGTCGGCACATGCCGACACATATGAGCCAATATGGTGCACGCAAGGTCTATAGCGGCATTGCCATGCAGTTTCTGTTACACGAGCAACTAAGAGGTCAGCTTCTGTGCCTTGGGCCAAATGCTACTTAGAAACGACACATCTGAATGGTAAAAGAAATGGAAACTGTCAAATTCCAAGAAGAATGAAAAACAAGTTAGTGCAATGCAGCTGTGTGTACTGTATCCTGAATTCACACGTCTTTATCAACATCACTCACCTCATGGCGACACTAAAATCACTGTTTCCCTTTTTTTTCCCTTCCTCCCGCAGGGGCGTCTGCGTAAGCAGCCGTTTGGTGTGTTGCGACACCACGGACCCGAGCACATGAGGTTTGGACCCTCCCGCGTGTAGCCGTGCGCGGCTGAGCCGTGTCCGGGGAAAAGGGGATCCTGGGGGTTGAGTCAATACCGGGTGTTGGGACCTTTATGGCCCCTCGGTGGAGACAACACACCTCTTTGGCCTCCGCTTCACGTAGACGGCACCCCCGGACTGACCCACCCGGGGGAAATCGGTAGTTGCCTTTTCCTATCTCTCTCCCCGAACTTCGTCTTTCTCTTTCACTTTCAATCTTTCCTGTCCTCTCTTTATTTTCCTTTTACTTCCGACTTCATGGGCAGCAAGGGTTAACCTTGTGCACTATATCCAGCCTTGGGTATAGCTATTTGGTTATAGTGGGGATGCACCGTTGGCGTGCACAGAACTGAATAGTTTGTCCTGTGTCGTCCCCTAGTTGGGCTCCATGGTGGGTGGCGGCCATCCCTGCCGAACATAGCAATCTCTTTATGGAATCCGATTTCCCTTCACTCCCTGATCGCTCCCTTAAGAGGGGGCGCACCGATGAAACCTTCAATTTCTTCATGCAACCAAAAGAAACCTTCCCAAAGTATCATGTAATTCACAGTCAGCACGAAACCAAGACAGTCCGCACAATATCTCCTTTTGTTGTGTCAAAATCTCTGACAGAATCACTTGGCCCAGGCTACAAAGTAACTAAGATGGGAAGCGGCGACCTTCTTCTTGAAGTTCGTGACAAGAACCAGTATAGCAAATTGTCAAAACTGATTGCTTTTGGAGATATCCCTGTATCAGTAGGCCCACACAGATCCTTGAACACTGTCCGCGGTGTCGTCTCTGAAGATGACCTACTCGCCCTTAGTGAGAGTGAGCTACTTGAGGGGTGGCAAGACCAAAATGTAGTAAAAGTTCAAAGAATAACCATCAGGCGCGACGATAAGCAAATCCCGACAAAACACCTAATCATTACCTTTGGAACAAGTAACCTACCAGACTCAATCGAAACTGGATACTGCAAACTCCGTGTACGGCCATACATCCCGAATCCGCGCCGTTGCTTCAAGTGTCAGCGTTTCGGGCATGGTTCACAAACCTGCCGAGGGCGCACAACTTGTGCAAAATGTGCATCCAATGTGCACTTATCTGACACCTGTACTTTCACCACGCACTGTGCTAACTGTGACGGAGATCACCCCGCTTACTCCCGTTCATGCCCCTCTTGGAAAAAAGAAAAACAAATCATTGAACTCAAAATCAAATTTAATCTATCCTTCCAAGAGGCACGCAAACGCTTCTCTATGCACAATCAGTCTAGTCCGTCCTACACCGATGTGGCGCGCCGGGGGGCAACGTCACATCATTCGGCAGCCGCCCAAGTCACACGGAGTGTGACAGCGGTCACGCCGTCAGCCCCCCCCCCCCCCCCCCCCCCCCGGCTGGAGCAGCCAGTGCTGCTCCGCCCCCAGCCAAGGAGGGCCAGCAGACCCGCGGGTCTGCCGGACCCAGGGCCACTGCCCGTGCAGATAGGCCCGAAACCCCCGCGAATGTGTCCTCCCAGCGGGCACTATCCACCGCCTCAGACGAGGTGATGGATACAAGCAAACCACCGGCGTCTCAGACGCCCAAAGAACGGCGCAGCTCCCTCGAGCGCGTCGGGAAGAAAGGCAAAACCCCCATCACGGGGCCTGGAAAGGCCTCGTGAGCTAGCCTAATGTATCTCTCTTAGACACACAGCACAAAACACACATAAAATGGATACACAGATACTACAATGGAATGCTAGGGGTTTACTCCACAATCTAGATGACATTAAGGAACTCCTACATAAGTACAATCCAAGGGTGCTGTGTGTCCAAGAAACACATCTTAATTCTTCACACACGAACTTTCTCCGGCAGTATGCCGTTTACCGAAAAGACCGCAACGACGCCCTTGCCTCGTCGGGCGGTGTGGCCATAGTAGTAGATAAAGGTGTTGCTTGCCGGCAAATACAGCTTAAAACGCCCCTAGAGGCAGTTGCTGTCCGTGCAGTACTCTTTAATAAGATGGTAACAATTACTTCACTATACATCCCCCCGAACTACAACCTATCAAAAACAGAATTTCACAGCTTCATCTATGAACTGCCTGAACCTTATATTGTTGTTGGAGATTTTAATGCACACAACACCCTTTGGGGAGATTGTCGCTGTGATGCTAGAGGGCGCTTAGTAGAAAACTTCCTCCTCTCTACAGATGCATGCTTACTAAATAAAAAAGAGCCTACATTTTATAGCGTGGCAAACAAAACATTCTCATCAATCGATTTAAGCATGGCTTCTAGTACACTCTTGCCGTATCTAGAATGGAACGTTATTAAGAATCCATATGGGAGCGACCATTTTCCGATTATCATAAAATTAACAAAAGCTAATGACTGCTCTCCACGTGTCCCCCATTGGAAACTCGAGTCAGCCGACTGGAAGCGTTATAAAGAACTCACGCGCATGAACTGGGAAGACATCTCCACACTTCCTATCGATGACGCAGTGGCATATTTGACTGCGTTTATTGTTGATGCGGCATCACTATGTATCCCTGAATCGAATGGATCACGCTCCAAACGACGTGTTCCCTGGTGGAATGAGGAGTGCAAGGAAGCTCGCAGAAATCAAAATAAGGCCTGGAGTCACTTTCGCGACTCTCCAACTACCGAGAACTTGATCAGGTTCAAGAAAATGAAGTCGGAAGGTAGAAGAACTCGCCGCCGTGCCAAAAGGGAAAGCTGGCAGAGATACATCTCTAGCATAAATTCTTATACAGATGAACGAAAAGCCTGGAACAGGGTAAATAAGATAAAAGGTCGTGACACTCATCCTCTACCATTAGTGAATACACAAGGAGACACTCTTGAGGACCAAGCTGATTCTCTAGGGGAACATTTTGAGTACATTTCTAGTTCATCCCATTACTCAGATACATTCCTGAGATACCAGCAACAAGCGGAGCGACTGCCTCTGGATCGGAAAGAAAAAAGAAATGAATCTTACAACCGTCCCTTTAACATGGCGGAATTCCAGGCTGCACTAAATTGCTGTAATAAATCGGCCCCTGGAAACGATCGAATAGTTTACGAGATGATCAAACACTTACACCCCGAAGCACACAAAACACTCCTATCACTTTTCAACGCCATATTCTCTGCCAGCTATATTCCGTCTGCCTGGAAGGAGGCAATAATAATTCCTATTCTCAAAGAGGGCAAGGACCCGACTTCGGTCAGCAGTTATAGGCCTATAGCTCTAACAAGTTGCCTATGCAAACTTTTTGAGAAGATGACCAACCGGCGCCTGATCCATTTTCTTGAAAGCAACAAAACACTAGATCCCTTGCAGTGCGGCTTCAGGGAACGTAGATCCACAACAGATCACCTTGTCCGCATGGAAACAAATATCCGTGACGCCTTTGTGCATAAGCAGTTTTTCTTATCGGTATTTTTAGATATGGAGAAAGCATATGATACCACTTGGCGCTTCGGAATACTTCGTGATCTGGCAGGAATGGGCGTCCGAGGAAACTTGCTCAACGTAATTCAAAGTTATCTCTCTAACCGCACATTCCGTGTTCGGATTGGTAATGTCCTGTCTCTTCCATTTACTCAGGAGACTGGCGTACCACAGGGTGGAGTGCTAAGCTGTACTCTATTTGTTGTAAAAATGAACTCGCTCCATACTATCATACCGCGGACAATGTTTTATTCTGTATATGTGGATGACATCCAAATAGGTTATAAATCGTGTAATCTTAGTATATGTGAACGTCAAGTACAGCTTGGTTTGAATAAATTATCTAAGTGGGCGGACAAAAACGGTTTTAAACTAAACCCCCAAAAAAGCACGTGCATCCTCTTCTCGAAGAAGAGAGGAGTAATACCGGAACCCGTTATTGAGCTCAATGGAGAACGGCTATCCGTTAGCCATGAACATAAATTTTTAGGCCTCATTTTAGACTCCAAATTAACTTTTGTCCCACACTTGAAATATCTGAAAGCGAAG
>NC_051163.1:125245032-125274536 GCF_013339745.2 Dermacentor silvarum | reverse complement strand
CAGTAAAAAAACTAAAGCTAATTAGTGATTTTTGTTAATTAGTTGAATATGTGTTTCGATTTCTCGTGCTAAAGTCCGCCGCATCGAAAACCCAGCTCAATGATAAAATTACGCTACCTGCCACACGCGATTTAAAAATTCCGTAAAACTTAAAAATGAACACCCTGCATGTTAAAAATGGCACTTACTGAGGAGGGTGGGCATGGAGGAAGTAGAAATTAGAAGATATCATCGCAGCACGACTGACATGAAGTAACGGCGCAACTCGTGATCGGCCACATCAGAGCGCGTGGTAGGTTTAATGGTGCCGGGTGCCGGGCAGCAGCGCAGCTGAACGGGAGCGCACCCATTTGAAACTACTGCGAACCAAACATTATCGGCCAATACGTTGTCTCTCAGGGTCACGTGCTGACTATATACTGCGAGTTAAAAAGCGAAAGAAATGGCTTGACGGTGAGTTCGCTTGCCAAGACTTGCAGCCTCACGCAATGCTCTCTCCTAGTTCATTTCTTCCTTCACTGGGGCGGCTTCTCTCCGGCCCCAGGCACCTTGTGTGACGCGTGCGTAAAGCGGGGAAGCGCTTGGCCAGCTCGGCAGGACTCGGGAAAACAGTCAACAGTCGCTCTCAGTCTTCGCAGCCGCGCTGCCGTTGCTCGTACTCCGCATTCTATAGTACGATTTCAAAATTTTCCCGCCACTTTAGTCACCGTCTGGAAACCGATTAATCGAACTGCTTTAATCGATTAAACCGATTAAATTAAATGTAGACATCGCTGACAATTAATCGTTTTGCGGGCGTACTTTTCGTCGATTAATCGATTAATTGTTCATCGACATTACCATCCCTACGCGGCTGACGCCGGCGACCGCCATATTGCTCCGGCAAGAAAACGCAGCTGCGCCGCTTGGGCCCTTGCGTACAGTGTACTAGAAGAGTTGTACACTGTACCCTTGCGGTAGTTCGGCAGTTGCGGCATTTATAGTGCTTAGTTACGGTCTGCTGAGCGGTAGTTCTGCGTTTGTAAGGGAACATCCAAGCTCTGCTGAATGGGATGGTGAACGCCTGCATCGCACGAGTCGTGCGAAGCAAAAGTCAGGAGTGACGTTTCACGTGTATGTAGCGCGAAAAAGCCTTCAATCGCTCGACCATTGCTGTGCACTATCTCCGTCGAGGAGCGCTGTTGTACATCTACCTTTTAATTGGCGAATATAGACTGAAACAAGCTTTTTTCTGCGTATGTTTGTGCGACAGGTTCCCGAAAGAGAAAGCGCTGCGTGACGCGTGGCAGCCCGCTGTTCGCAGAGATGGCCGGGCGCCTAAAGATTCGGATGTTCTTTTCACGGTGCACTTTGAAGAGGGTTGTTTTGACAGGTCTGGTCAAACGACAAGGCTGCGACAGGGCACCATTCCAACCATTTTTCTAGTGTTCTCCGCACATCTGCATAAAAAAGCGAGCTCGTAAGAAATGCTTGCTGTTCGTATGTACTTCCGGTGCGCTTGCATATGAGATTCCGCATGTCGAGAGGAATTATTTACTACTTATTTATATAAAATGATACAGCTCTCAGACCTGGCGGACGTCATAGCTGCGTCTCACAAGTTGACTGTTTATAAGCGTGGCACGCAACTGTTTCGCATCAAAACAAGAAAATAACTGACTAACTGGTTAATAAAGAGTATTGCCAGTCACATATCGTGTGTGTAACAACACGATATGTGCCTGGAGCAACAACAGTTCTTGTGCAGCCATAGGTATCCTATCTTGGTGTAATTTAACTTAGGCTGGATCGCGAATATTACTGTTTGCTGAGATCAAGTTGCTGTTGCATGCCGTCGTGTAAAGTTCTATAAAAATCAGAGTTCATACAAATTCGTCTATTGCGGACTCACGATCTTTACAATATTTAAAAGCCATTATTCGCATTATTCGCAGACCTGCTACGCGGCAGAGGGTGCTAAGAATCTCTGGGTCAAGACAGGCCGCCAATGGAAACTGAACCTGGCAACGTTCAACACGCGCACCCTCTCGAGTGAGGCTAGCTTAGCAGGACTATTTGAAGAATTATCAGGCATTTCCTGGGATATTATTGGCCTTAGTGAGGTTAGAAGAACTGGTGAGGCTTACACAGTGCTGACTAACGGTCACGTCCTCTGCTACAGAGGTCTTCCAGATAAGAATCTGGGGTAGGATTTCTAGTGCACAACAACATAGCGGGCAACATTGATGAATTCTACAGCATAAATGAGAGAGTAGCAGTTGTAGTAATAAAGCTGAATAGGAGGTACAAAATGAAGGTAGTACAAGCCTATGCCCCAACCTCTAGTCACGATGATGAAGAAATAGAACAGTTTATGAAGATGTTGAACTAGCAATGAGAAAGGTGCAAACTCAGTATACTTTAGTAATGGGCGACTTCAATGCAAAAGTGGGGAAAAAGCAGGTTGGTGAGCAAACAATTGGAAACTACGGCATCGATTCTAGGAATGCAAGAGTAGAGATGTTAGTAGAATTCGCGGAAAGGAATAGTCTCCGAATAATGAATACCTTCTTCAGGAAGCGCAGCAACAGGAAGTGGACCAACAGGAAGTGGAGAAACAAGGAATGAAAAGATTTCATGCTCTCTGCCGACCCAAGCATAGTGCAGGATGTAGAAGTGTTAGGTAAGGTTAAGTGCAGTGACCATAGGTTAGTGAGGTCTCGGATTTCTCTCAATTTGAAGAGAGAGAGAGTGAAATTAGTCAAGAGGAAACAGGCCAACCTAGAGGCAGTAAGGGTAAAAGCAGACCAATTTAGGCTGGTGCTTGCCAACAAATATGCAGCTTTAGAAAAGGAAGATAACGACAACATAGAAGTAAGGAATGAAACCGTAACTAGGTTGATTTCAGAAGCAGCAATTGAAGTGGGAGGCAAGGCACCAAGGCAACCAGTAGGGAAGCTCTCCCAAGAAACAAAGAACCTAATAAAGAAACGACAAAACATGAAAATGTCCAACTCAAGAGATCAGATAGAATTCGCTGAACTGTCAAAACTGATCAACAAGAAGAAAGTAAGGGATATTCGAAATTATAACGTGGGAAAGATTGAGGAAGCCGTAAAATATGGACGCAGCATTAAATCAGTAAGGAGAAAGCTTGGCATAGGACAAGGCAAGATGTATGCACTGAAAGATAAGCATGGTAATATCATCAGCAATTTCGATGACATAGTAAAAGCAGCGGAGGAATTCTATACTGACCTGTACAGTGCCCAAAACAGCCAAGCTACTTTCATTCAAAATAGTGATGAACCGGATACAGATGCTCCATCTATAACTAGCGCTGAAGTTAGAAGGGCCTTGAAAGACATGACCAGGGGAAAAGCTGCTGGAGAAGATGGAATAACAGTAGATTTAATCAAAGATGGAGGATATATCATGCTTGAAAAGCTTGCGGCCCTTTAAACGGAATGCCTCACAACTTCATGTGTACCAGAGAGCTGGAAGAACGCCAACATTATACTAATCCATAAGAAGGGAGACGTTAAAGAACTGAAGAATTGAAGAACTGAAGATAGACCCATTAGCTGGCTTTCAGTATTGTATAAACTATTCACCAAGATAATTTACAATAGAATCAGGGGAACACTTGAATTCAGCCAACCAAGAGAACAGGCTGGCTTCAGGAAGGGATATTCTACGATGGATCATATCCATGTCATAAATCAGGTAATCGAGAAATCTGCGGAGTACAATCAACCTCTCTACATGGCTTTCATAGATTATGAAAAGGCATTTGATTCAGTAGAGATACCAGCAGTCATAGAGGCATTGCGTAATCAAGGAGTACAGGAGGCATACGTGAATATCTTAGCAAACATCTACAAGGATTCCACAGCTACCTTGGTTCTCCACAAGAAAAGTAGACAGATACCTATCAAGAAAGGGGTCAGGCAAGGAGACACAATCTCTCCAATGCTATTCACTGCATGCTTAGAAGAAGTATTCAAGCTGTTAGACTGGGAAGGCTTAGGAGTGAGGATCAACGGCGAATATCTCAGCAACCTTCGGTTTGCAGATGACATTGTCCTATTCGCCAACAATGGAGACGAATTACAACAAATGATTGAGGACCTTAATCGAGAAAGTGTAAGAATTGGGTTAAAGATGAATATGCAGAAGACAAAGATAATGTTCAATAGCCTGGCAAGGGAACAAGAATTCAGGATCGCCAGTCAGCCTCTAGAGT
The DNA here is from genome assembly GCF_013339745.2 of Dermacentor silvarum. Classification (NCBI taxonomy): domain Eukaryota; kingdom Metazoa; phylum Arthropoda; class Arachnida; order Ixodida; family Ixodidae; genus Dermacentor; species Dermacentor silvarum. Next base: position 125,270,311 of record NC_051163.1, on the reverse strand, counting down.
CTGTAAAGGAGTACGTTTATCTAGGTCAATTACTCACCGGGGACCCTGATCACGAGAAAGAAATTTACAGAAGAATAAAATTGGGTTGGAGTGCATACGGCAGGCATTACCAAATCCTGACTGGGAGCTTACCACTGTCGTTGAAAAGAAAAGTGTACAATCATTGCATTCTACCGGTGCTAACATATGGGGCTGAAACTTGGAGGTTAACAAAGAAGCTCGAGAACAAGTTAAGGACCACACAAAGAGCGATGGATCGAAAAATCTTAGGACTAACCTTAAGAGACAGGAAGAGAGTGGTGTGGATCAGAGAACAAACGGGGATAGGCGATATTCTAGTTGACATTAAGCGGAAGAAATGGAGCTGGGCAGGCCATGTAATGCGTAGGATGGATAACCGGTGGACCATTAGGGTTACAGAATGGATACCAAGAGAAGGGAAGCGCAGTCTAGGTCGGCAGAAAACCAGATGGGGTGATGAGTTAGGAAATTTGCAGGCGCAAGTTGGAATACGGTAGCGCAAGACAGGGGTAATTGGAGATCACAGGGAGAGGCCTTCGTCCTGCAGTGGACATAAAATATAGGCTCATGATGATGATGATGATGATTCGTAGTTACTGAATCGTGCGCCTTAAGAAGTGACATTATCAGCATGCCTTTAATTTCGGTCATTGGTGCAATGTTTTGTTTTTGCGCAGCCAAAAATATGTTTGTTTTCATGTGTTTGCATTTTATGTGTGCCTGTTTGGTACTGTTTTCCTATAGTATACACTTTGATGCACCAGGTAGTTATGCAATATTTTTATTCATTTTTTCCAACATGTTGTTTTATGCTTATGTTTATCAAAATAGCCAGGACATAATAAAAATTTATTTACCACTTTACTGATTTCACCTTGTACTTCGTGTCACTTCCGTAATGTGGCAAGCTGATGCGCATGAAACGCGTAACAGCTTCAGCCCTCGTATTCTTGCATTAACAACTGCCTTGTGCATTTGTCTTTAGCCTGACATGACAAAGATTACTGGGATTCCTGATCATAGAACTAGGCGACATGAAAGCCCTAGCGTCGCTAACTCAAGGATATGACGGCCGCTCTCCACTTCTTTTACGGAGTCTTCGTCACTTTATTTCGTCACAATTTTTTCAGCAAAAAGTCACTCTAAATTCGCCTAATTCACCTCTCTGCGCACGCATTATCGCCTCAGTTCAGTTGCGTAATCACTTTTAGAATGTTAAATATGGCTTTCTTATCATCATCAACTAGCCCAGCACCGCGTGTTCTTCCCATCATTACCTTTCGTTAAACTCCTATCACCCCGCTAAACCCCTTTAATCCACGATTATTTACTCCTAATTCAACATTATTACAGTCTCAAAACACTTCATTCACCTATCTATATTAATTGTTACTGCAGTTCACATGCTTAATTAATATTGTATACTTAATAGTGGTATTGCGCGCGCTATCGCCTCTTATCCTAAGAGGATCATTTCGTGTCAACAACACGGTTTTCAAACGGCCTTGAGACGGACACCCCACCATGAGGTATGCATAAAAGGCTGTCGCATTAACAAAAAAAAAAAAAACATCTGCGCTAAATAAATCATAGTAATTCTCCCGCTTTCATCATAAAACGCCACCACTAGAGTGTACTAGGCAATGGTCGAGAGGGCCGATCGGCGCTCTCCCGCTGAGGCACCGCGTGTGGAAAAATAGTGCGAGGGCACTGCGAGCGAACTGGATTGGGGCGGAGACGTGCTCCACGGCATATTCAACGTACTTTCGCTGCGGGCGCGTAGGCCGATTGCGCATAGCACGCTCTTAAAATAGTGCTTTATTTCAACTGCAAATTTATGTTTACACCATCTTGCCAAACATATATATTTGAGGCATGGATTATACAACGCGTCGTCTTCAGTTTTGCTGTCGTTGTCAAGCGCGTCGTCTGCTAGCGAGTGCGCGTTCGCTACGCGGACGCTGGCGGCGCCCAGTTTTTCTCGCAGAACACCTGTGTAGTACATTTTTTTTATTTGTTAGTTGCTTTGGTGCGCCCATGACTCTTGACGGCGGGTACCAAAGGTAGTTTTATTTAAGTGAACCACTGTTTTTAACACTGTCTTCTAAAAGCAACTGGCATCTCTGCAACATGAAGCTACAACATGAAATGACCCACCGCTCTAGGTCAGCAACACCAAAACAACTCGTCCCCCCCTCCCCCCCCTGTCCCTCGTCAACGCATTCCCGCGACTAAAGGGCGCCCAGCATCGGTCAAACCAGCCGACCAGCGACGCCGAAGCCCCCCACCCGCGACCTCTTTTGTCTGTCTAGAACAGGTGCCCTGCCAAGTGTCTCCGCACCTTACGCTCTCTCCCCCTTCCTCTCCTTTGTTACGACGGACCTTTTAAAAGCGGCACACCGCCACCTCCGAAGAATACCCCCTGAAGAAGGAGCCGAATTGGTTCCGAAACGTCGGGCTAGTAAATTTCCTTATTTGGTTGGAGTCAATCTCTAAGTCTTAAACATGAAGCTACTTACGAACATTTTATTATTGATAGCGTGTCATTTTACGCGCGCTTCTTGTCGGTGGATATTGATCAGGGACAATGATCGAAGAAAACAATATTAAAGTGAAATAAACCAGGTTTATTAGCTGCTTGACGCGAAGAATGACCAATGTATTTCTACATCATTAAATCAAAGGGTACATTGAGAATGGTACAAAGGGTACAGTGAGAACTCCCGACCGTGCACGTTTGCATACGAAACACACGTATTAGTTAATACTGCACACAAAACTCTCATTCGCAGAAATAATATGCATAGCAGGCAATAAAAACTATATATATATATATATATATATATATATATATATATATAATATCAATAACACTTGCATATATATATATATATATATATATATGCAAGTGTTATTGATATGATGTACGACGCCGAACAGTCGTTTCCGTACGAATGTAACGCATAGCAGCACTATTGCAGTCTCAAAGGTGAGTGACTGCATGCAAGTGCGGACTGTTATTCCGAATGATTATGCTGCCGGAGAGTTGTGGCTGTTGCGCAGTTTCTGAGAGAATTAACGCAGGGGTGTTAATAAGTCCGGCTAATAAGCCCTGCTAATAAGTGTGATAAGCTGTACGTCATTGAATATAAATGCCCCGTTTTGGGGCAGCCTGTAAATCTGCTAACTTCGTTCAGGCAAGGAAAACTTTTTTTTTCAAGTCTGACCATGTTTGCAACCCATTAAAACTGGGTGCCCCATGTGGTACCACACTTATCTTCTTGAACGAATGCTGCAGATCTACACATATCTGTAAGTGTACGTGAGTTATGCCGTTTCTCTAATTGCTTCATTATTGTCGTTATGATAGTGCGCCGAATACCTGAAAGCAGCCGTTTATAATATACAAGCTGCTTAGTTGAGCGGACAGACATTTGGGAATGGCATTACATTTATGTATGAAATATAGGATAAGCGTAACATGTTTTTCTCGGAAATGAGACTCGAGAATAATTTATTTTGTTTACACTCCTAGAAAAAGACGAAGAACGCAGCCACCTGTCTTTTTTTATTAGTTCAAACAAATTTGTGGGTTTTACGTGGCAAAACCACGATATGAGTATGAGGCACGCGGTTTAGATTTCTCCACCTGGGGCGTTTTAACGTGCACCTAAATAGAAGTACACGAGTGTTTTCTATTTGTTCCCATCGAATTCCGCCACCGATTGAACCCGCGAGCTCCAGTTTAGCAGCGCAACGCCGTATCCGCTATACCGGGTGTTCAAAATTAAGCTTTAGGGAATTTTTAAAAATATCCTCTGGCAGTTAGCACAATTCTTATTGATGAGCTGGGTTATTCGAAGAGGCGGACATTAGTAGCACGAGAAATTGAAACACCTATTCAACTTATTAACAAAATTGATTAATGCACTTCTTAGTTAATTACTTTACGACACATTGCAATTTACGAATTGTAGCCGGTGAGGTTGCAAAACGCCCCCACTTGAAATGAATTTCCAGAATGACACCAGAATGACACCGACCGCGATAAATGACCCCGTACCAATTACTCCGCATTCTGTTACGCGAGGAAGGCGGAAACTTGAATAGGATGTTGCACTGCAGTTTTTTTTTTTTTTCAATAACAATGCTTCCCGTAAATTTGAGTACCCTGGGGCTCAGTTAGCTAAGGCTTTACGCTGTTGAGCACGAGGTGGCGGTATCGAATCCCGGCCACGGGGGCTGCACTCCGATGGAGGCGAAATGCAAGAAGCCCGTGTGCTTGCGTTGTAGTGGACGTTAATGAACCCCAGGTGGTCAAAATTAATCCGGAGCCCTCCACTACGGCGTGCCTTATAATCAGAAGTGGTTCTCACACGTAAAAAAAAACCAAAAGAAGAAAGAAATCTGAGTACAAGGTGCCGGATGGCGCAGATATGCTGTACTTGTTTGAAGCGGCAAGCAGGAAGGTTACATATGTTTCTCCGTTTGCGTTTCGCAAGACCTACTGACGGAAAACTATATGCGGAACAATACACACGAGAGAGACATGCTGCTTGAAGAACGAGAAAAATATTGTTCTCCAAAGGGAACCGTACAATAACATAGTAGAATGAAAGCCGACACTGCGGCCGCAATGCACGCGCAATCACCGAGCGCCATTAAAAATAAAATGAAGAGAAAGAAAGGCATGTATTCTTAAGACATATATACATGTAATATTCAATTATGAACACAATTTGACAGGTGTGAATGCAAATACCAGCGCGTGAAGTAGATCGAATGACCCTGCCGAGCAGTAGCGTCAGCAGTTTCCAACGGCGCGACCTTGATGCGGCCCAATCCACTTCGATCGCAGCGCCGCCACAGTATTTTTCCACGTCGGGCGCCTCACGGCAAAGCATGCGCCGCCCCAGCTGCTCGTCCCACTCGACCATATTCTAGTACACTCTAGCCACCACGAAATCGCACTGGTTACGCTACCAGCGCGCAAGCAGCGCTCGTTCTTGCCCGGAGCAAGATGGCCGCCAACCGGTTTCCCAGGCTTCAGCAGGTCGCATGGGCGCGCATAGGGGATCTCTACTCCAGAAGTTTTTTTTATAACCTCCTTGGAGGCAGCACTAGAGTGTACTAGAATATGGTCGAGTGGGACGAGCGGCTGGGGCCGCGCATGCTTTGCAGTGAGGCGCCCGACGTGGAAAAATACTGTGGCGGCGCTGCGATCGAACTGGATTGGGCCGCATCAAGGTCGCGCCGTTGGAAACTGCCGGCGATACTGCTCGGCAGGGTCAATCGCACTACTTCGCGCGCTGGTATTTGCGTTCAGACCTCTCAAATGGTGTTCATTATCGAATATGACATGTATATATGTCTTAAGAACAAATGCCTTTCTTTCTCTTCATTTTATTTTTTAATGCCGCTCGGTGATTGCCCGTACATTGCGGCCGCAGTGTCGGCTTTCATTCTACTATGTTATTGCACGGTTCCCTTTGGAGAACAAATATTTTTCTCGTTCTTCAAGCAGCATGTATCTCTCGTGTGTATTGTTCCGCATATAGTTTTCCATCAGTAGGTCTTGCGGAACGCAAACGGAGAAACATATGTAACCTTCCTGCTTGCCGCTTCAAACAAGTAAAGCATATATCTGCCCCATCCGGCACCTTGTACTCAGGTTTCGTTCTTCTTTTGGGGTTTTTTACGTGCCAAAACCAGTTCTGATTATAAGGCACGCCGTAGTGCAGGGCTCCGGATTAATTTTGACCACCTGGGGTTCATTAACGTCCACTACAACGCAAGCACACGGGCTTCTTGCATTTCGCCTCCATCGAAATGCGGCCGCCGCGGCCGGGATTCGATTCCGCGAACTCGTCCTCAGCAGCGCAACGCCTTAGCTAACTGAGCCCCCGCGGCGGGTACTCAGATTTACGGGAAGCATCGTTATTGAAAAAAAAAACTGCTGCGCAACATTCTATTCAAGTTTCCGCCTTACTCGCGTAACAGAATGCGGAGTAATGGGCACGGGGTCATTTATCGCGGTCGGTGTCATTCTGGTGTCATTCTGGAAATTCATTTCAAGTGGATGCGTTTTGCAACCTCACCGGCTACAATTCGTAAATTGCAATATTGTCGTAAAGTAATTAACTAAGAAGTTCATTAATCAATTTTGTTAATAAGTTGAATAGGTGTTTCGATTCTCGTGCTACTAATGTCCGCCTCTTCGAATAACCCAGCTCATCAATGAGAATTGTGCTAACTGCCACAGGAGATTTTTAAAAATCCCCTAAACCTTAATTTCGAACACCCGGTATAGTGGATATACGGCGTTGCGTTGCTAAACTGGAGCTCGCGGGTTCAATCCGTCGCGGAATTCGATGGGAACAAATGGAAAACACTCGTGTACTTCTATTTAGGTGCACGTTAAAAAGCCCCAGGTGGGGAAATCTAAACCGGGTGCCTCATACTCATATCATGGTTTTGCCACGTAAAACCCACAAATTTGTTTGAACAAATTTGTTTGAACAGGTGGCTGCGTTCTTCGTCTTTTTGCTAGGAGTGTAAACAAAATAAATTATTCTGGAGTCTGATTTCCGAGAAAAACATGTTACGCTTATCCTATATTTCATACATAAATGTAATGCCATTCCAAAGTGTCTGTCCGCTCAACTATATAAGCAGCTTGTATATTATAAACGGCTGCTTTCAGTTATTCGACGCACTATCATAACGACAATAATGAAGCAATTAGAGAAACGGCATACCTCACATACACGTACAGATATGTGTAGATCTGCTGCGTTCGTTCAAGAAGATAAGTGTGGTACCACATGGGGCACCCAGTTTTAAATGGGTTGCAAAGATGGTGAGACTGTCAAAAAAAAGTTTTCCTTGCCTGAATCAAGTTAGCAGATTTACAGGCTGCCCCAAAACGGGGCATTTATATTGAATGACAGCTTATTACACTTATTAGCAGGGCTTATTAGCAGCTTATTAGCCGGACTTAACACCCCTGCGTTAATTTTCTCAGGAACCGCGCCTCTGCGCAACAGCCACAACTCTCCGGCAGCACAATCATTCGGAATAACAGTCCGCACTTGCATCGGTCTCCTTTGATACTGCAATATTGCACCTTTGATACTGCAATAGTGCGGTTATGCGTTACATTCGTACGGAAACGACTGTTCGGCGTCGTACAGCATATCAATAACACTTTCATATATATATATTAAAATGGGGGTGTTGGTCTTCAAGCAGGCCTCGATGTGGCGTTACAGAAGGCTATCCGAAAGGCAGGTCTGGTTACCGGCGAGCTAGAGCGTCAACAACAACCACACTCATCGTCGTCTTCTTTCCCCAGACATCGAAGCGCGGTCAATCGCCTTCAGTACAATTACCCCCCGCGGAATAAGGAGCCATCCTGGCGACCTAGGGGCAAGAAAACACAGGGGGATCGTAGCACTGCTTGAGTCTGGACACGTGGACAATTTCTTGGCCACGACGACGATGGTCAGAAGACGGTTCTAACGGCTCGATGAGATAGTTCACCGGAGATGTTTGTTGAAGTACACGATATGGTCCCTGGTACTTGGAGACCAGCTTCGTTGAAAGGCCAGGTGTAGTGGACGGGACACGCAGCCAGACTAGCGAGCCAGGAGCATAGCACGTAGGAGTAGCGGAGGCATCGTGGTGTTCCTTCTGGCGCCACTGGTCTTGTGATGTGAATGAACGTGCAAGTTGGCGGCATTCTTCAGCGTATGTAGCTGCTTGAGATAGAGTCGTGGACTCGGAGGCGTCGGGTCGGCATAAAAGAATAGTGTCCATGGTACAAGAAGGTTCGCGTCCGTGAAGGAGAAAGGGGAGAATCCAGTTGTGCTTTGAATGGCGGTGTTATAAGCGTACGTAACAAAGGGTAGCACTCGGTCCCAATTGGAGTGATCTGACGAGACGTACATAGCAAGCATGTCGCCCAGGGTGCGGTTAAAACGTTCTGTCATCCCGTTGGTCTGTGGGTGATAGGCACTGGTGGTGCGGTGAACTACACGGCATTCACGAAGCAATGCTGCGATAACGTCGGAGAGGAACACACGACCACGGTCACTCAGCAACTCACGAGGAGCTCCATGACGAAGGACGAGATTGTGAAGAATGAAAGCGGCAACGTCTTTTGCTGTGGACGACGGAAGAGGTGAAGTTTCGGCATACCGTGTGAGGTGATCGACGGCAACGATTATCCAACGGTTACCGTCTGGTGTACTGGGAAGGGGACCGTAGATGTCAATGCCGACGCGGTCAAATGGTCGGGCGGGGCATGGCAGAGGTAATAAGGGGCCAGCGGCGTGTTGAGGAGGAGTCTTGCGTCGCTGGCACGTGGAACATGACCGAACATACTGGCGAACATAACGGTACATGCCACGCCAGTAGTACCGAAGCCTAATACGTGAATACGTCTTCAGGAAACCTGCGTGGCCACATTGTGGGTCGTCGTGGAAAGTGGAGCAGATTTCGGAGCGCAGGTGGCGGGGAATGACGAGGAGCCACTTACGGCCGCCGGGGGTGTAATTCCGGCGGTACAGCACGTATTCCGGAGTGGTGAAGTGTTCAGCCTGCCGACGCAATGTCCGAGAAGTGGGAGCAGAAGTCCGGCCAGACTGAAAGTCTAGAATGGAAGCCACCCACGGGTCCTTGCGCTGCTCAGATGGCATGTCAGAGATGGCAAGAGCGGTGGTATCGTAGGTAGTATTTGTGAAGCAGACAGGGTCGGGAGGCAAGGGTGAACGGGAGAGGGCGTCTGCATCCGAATGTTTCCGACCAGAGCGATACACGACGCGGATGTCGTATTCCTGGAGGCGCAATGCCCATCGAGCGAGGCGACCACTTGGATCTTTCAGTGACGACAACCAGCACAGGGCGTGGAGGTCGGTCACTACGTCAAATGGGCGCCCGTACACGTAAGGACGAAATTTCTCTATGGCCCAAATTATGGCAAGACATTCTTTTTCAGTGAAAGAATAGTTGCCTTCGGCTTTGTTGAGAGTTCGGCTTGCATAGGCAACGACGTACTCTTCAAACCCATCTTTCCGTTGAGCAAGAAGAGCGCCTAACCCGACACCGCTGGCGTCCGTGTGGATCTCAGTGGGTGCAGAGGGGTCGAAGTGTCGCAGTATAGGAGGCGACGTAAGGAGACGGCGCAATTCGTTGAAAGCGTCGTCGCAAGCAGGAGACCAAGCCGAAAGGTTATGACTGCCAGCGAGGAGCTTGGTCAAAGGGTTGATGATCATAGCAAAATTGCGGATAAAGCGTCGGAAATAAGAACATAGGCCGATAAAGCTGCGGAGATCTTTCATGGTACTTGGTTTGGGAAACGCGGAAACGGCTGTAAGTTTGGCAGGGTCGGGGAGAATACCGTCCTTTGAAACAACATGACCTAGAATCGTAAGCTTTCGAGCGGCGAAGTGGCATTTCTTCAAGTTCAGTTGCAGTCCTGCAGCTGAGAGGCAAGCGAGAACTTGTTCGAGGCGAGTTAGATGGGACGCAAAATCGGAGGAAAAGACCACAATGTCGTCTAAATAACAAAGGCAAATATGCCACTTGAGGCCACGAAGGATCGTGTCCATCATGCGCTCGAAAGTAGCAGGCGCGTTGCAGAGGCCGAAGGGCATGACTGTGAACTCATACAGGCCATCGGGCGTCACAAAAGCCGTTTTTTCGCGATCGGCCTCTGCCATCGGCACCTGCCAGTATCCCGAGCGCAGATCTAAGGACGAGAAGAATTCTGCTTCCTGTAGGCAGTCCAGGGCATCGTCGATGCGTGGTAGTGGGTACACATCCTTGCGGGTTATTCGATTAAGACGGCGGTAATCCACGCAGAACCGGATGGATCCGTCCTTTTTCTTTACCAGCACAACTGGAGAGGCCCAGGGACTGCTGGAGGGCTGGATTATTCCACGTTTCAGCATATCGTCTACCTGCTCATCGATGATACGGCGTTCTGCAGTCGACACACGATATGGGCGCTGGCGCAATGGTGCTTGTTGACCCGTATCGATCCGATGAACAACTGCTGATGTTCGACCTAAGGAAGACTGGTTGTGGTCGAAGGAGGCTCGAAAACGCTGCAGGAGTTGCACAATCAAGTTGTGCTGCGCAGGTGTGAGGGCGGAATCGACGGCATTTAAGAATATGTCGTCAGGATCGTCGGTGTCAGCGGCAGGAGCGATGGCACAAATCGGTAGTGATGCCTTATCGCCAAGCATTGCATCCTCGAAAAGGCAGTCAAAAGTCTCGAAGCTTCCCAGACACTCGCCGCGTAGTAGAAGTGACGGACATTCAGATACATTGCACACGTAGATAGCCGCAGAACCATTGCAGAAGTTGATGACAGCCCACGGGAGGAGGAAGTTTCGGCGCCGAGCAGGAGCTGCAGATGGCGAAAACAAAACAGGTGAGTTGGCGGCGGCAGGCGAAAACACCGGTACCAGAACGACGGACAAAGGGGACGTCAGCCGCGGCAAACACTTTAGGGGGAGCGTGGTCGTCGAGGTCAGGGCACGGCGTCGACAATGTGAGTTCGGCACGCGCGCAGTCCACGAGGGCTTGATGAGTAGACAGAAAATCCCATCCTAGGATTACGTCGTAGGATGATCGGGGCAGGACGACAAACTTAACGGCATACATAACATTTTGAATAATTACACGGGCTGTGCACTGAGCGGTAGGCTTGACGTGATGCGAGGTCGCCGTACGCAGGGAAACATCGGTAAGCGGGGTGGTCACTTTTCTCAGATCGCGGCACAATTTTTCGCTAATTACAGAAACAACAGCTCCTGTGTCGACAAGTGCACGTACGGCGATACCTTCTACCAATAAATCAATTTCGTTAGGCGGGTAAAAATGAGGTCTCGGAGAGTTCGATGACGGCGCAGTTCTTGCCTCGGGAACTGCGGCTGTTAGTTTTCCTCTCGTGCGGGGCTAGGTCGGCGAAGCATCGGGGAGATGGATCGGCGACGGGGAGAAGATGACCGGCGTGAGTCATACGGGCGGCGTGTAGAAAACGGGTCGGCGACGGGAGAAGGAACTCGTGGTGAGTGCTGAGCACCTTGATAGGTTGGCGAAGCCACACCATGTTGAGAGCGGAAGCTGCGACGGTGACAGTGGCGGGCTATATGGCCCGCAAGACCACATGCGAAGCATATCGGCCGGTTATCAATGGTACGCCACGGATTCACAACAGATGGTCCGGTGGGCGCAGAAGGATGAGGCACCGGGCGTGAGGGTGGCGGCGACGTGTAGAAGGACCCGGTGGCACGGTAGGCGCCAGAAAGAGATGGGGCCTGTGGTCTGGCAAGAGCGGCAGCGTAAGTTAATGGCGTAGGGACAGGCAACGCCGGCGGGGCAGTTGGTAGTGCCTGGGCGACTTGCGTCTCAATGAAATGACGAAGAGGTGGATCTAAAGATGACGGCGCTGGCTCAGGTGTGTGGGCGACAAGGGAAAGTTGACGTGCAACTTCCTCGCGGATGAACTGCTTTATGTGTGGCAGCAAAACGTTGTGATCGGCAGTGGCGTCGCTGGCAAGGGTGGAAATGTCTGCTGTATCTTGAGCAGCACGGCGCGTCGACGCACGCTGCTTTCGCAGCTCGTCGTAAGTCTGGCAGAGTTGTATCACGTCGGCCACCGTCTGGGGGTTCCTAGCGACAAGCATCTGAAACGCGTCGTCGTCGACTCCTTTCATGATTTGCTTTATTTTTTCTCCTTCAGTGAGAGATGGGTCGACGCGCTTGCACAGGGAGAGAACATCTTCGATGTAGCTTGTAAACGTCTCCTCCCTGCGTTGGACTCGACTGCGCGAGCGCTGTTCCGCGCGAAGCCGGCGCACGGCGGGACGACCGAAGACCTCCGCGACGGCTGCCGTAAAGGTCGACCAGCTCGTGATTTCAGTTTCATGGTTTTTGAACCAGAGGCCGGCTACATTAGTGATGTAAAAGTGAACGTTCGTGAGCTTGGCGCGGTCACCCCATTTGTTACTAGAGCTCACTCGTTCGTACTCGGCGATCCAATCCTCGACGTCCTGGTCGTCGGTGCCGCTAAATACAGGTGGGTCCCGTTGTCGGGGCACGCCAGCACAGTGGATTGTCGTTGGCACGGGAGCAGCTTGCGATGGGCCAGAATCAGTCATGGTGAAAGCTGATGGTAGCGTACGGCTGCGAAGTTCCAGGATGGACAGTACCCAGCAACCTCCACCACTTAAAATGGGGGTGTTGGTCTTCAAGCAGGCCTCGATGTGGCGTTACAGAAGGCTATCCGAAAGGCAGGTCTGGTTACCGGCGAGCGCGAGCTAGAGCGTCAACAACAACCACACTCATCGTCGTCTTCTTTCCCCAGACATCGAAGCGCGGTCAATCGCCTTCAGTACAATATATATGTATATATATATATATATATATATATATATATATATATATATATAGTTTTAACTGCCTGCTATGAATATTACTTCTGCGAATGATAGTTTTATGTGCAGTATTCACTAATACGTGTGTTTCGTATGCAAACGTGCATGGTCGGGAGTTCTCACTGTACCATTTGTACCATTCTCAATGTACCCTTTGATTTAATTACGTAGAAATACATCGGTCATTCTTCGCGCCACGCAGCTAATAAACCTGGTTTATTTCACTTTAATATTGTTTTCTTCGATCATTGTTCCTGATCAATATCCACCGACAAGAAGCGCGCGTAAAATGACACGCTATCAATAATAAAATTTTCGTACGTAGCTTCATGTTGCAGAGATGCCAGTTGCTTTTAGAAGACAGTGTTAAAAACAATGGTTCACTTGAGTGAAACTACCTTTGGTACCCGCCGTCAAGAGTCATGAGCGCACCAAAGCAACTAAAACATAAAAACAAATGTACTACACAGACGTTCTGCGAGAAAAACTGGGCGCCGCCAGCATCCGCGTAGCGAACGCGCGCTCGCTAGCAGACGACGCGCTTGACAACGACAACAAAACTGAAGACGACGCGTTGTATAATCCATGCCTCAAATATATATGTTTAGCAAGATGGTGTAAACATAAATTTGCAGTTGAAATAAAGCACTATTTTAAGAGCGTACTATGCGCAATCGGCCTCGGCGCCCGCAGCGAAAGTGCGTTGAATATGCCGCGGAGCGCGTCTCCGCCCCAATCCAGTTCGCTCGCAGCGCCCTCGCAAAATTTTTCCACACGCGGCGCCTCAGCGGGAGAGCGCCGTTCGGCCCACTCGACCATTATCTAGTACACTCTAGCAGCACTTCCGACCGTTGCATCATGGGATTGATGGCGGCGGTCCGGGTCGCCCGCTTCGAACTGAATTTGGCGTTGTTTTTGCAGAATTCCATTCATTTGTAGCAAATGACTGCGCAAACGGCTTTTGCTTAGTCTCATGCCACTTCGACTAAAGAGTGTTATGGCTAAACTTCGGGAATTTTCGAGATCGCTTCTCGTTTCGAATGCGCCTAAGCGTAACGAGAGAAATTTTCTTTGAGATGCGAGCGCCACCTGTAGGTAAGGTTGTTAGATAGACGCGACGACGGCATATGGCCTCTGAGACGGGAAGATTTCGGAGCCTATGGTAGACAGCTTGTACTGCTTGTTTGTTTCGCTGCAGATCGGTGGACATGGGAAGTAAATATACAACGCACCCCTGGCTTCCATTGCGCTGCCTCTCACATTTTCCGGAAGCACACACACATATAATTACCTAGGTGTCCTATGTATGCGGCATTCAAAGCGTAATGGAATAGCGTCCCGCACGTAAACTACGCTATCACGCTATACTAAAACTCTCTGCAAAGTTCGTTTGCGGAACGGTAACGCAATAACACTTCACCCCGCTATAATCTTACGTTAAACTAAAACTGTCTAATGACACTACCCACTGTATCTGCACGGACACAATGTTGGCAGAGCCAAGCTGTTTTCTGCGCTTTCTGGTGGTTGCGAATAGCCGAGCGTAAAATGTAGAAGAAATAACTCAGGAAAAATTATAAAACACTAAGTTATGACGTTATTAAGTGTCGCAGCATGCTAAACCTTAATGTGGGTTACATTTAAAAAACAGTAATCTCCTGCATCACACATGGCCACATTGATAGCGGCTCGGCGCCGTTCGCCGCTGGATCGTCGCATGAGGGGCGGTGAGGCGTAAACACGGCGGCGCGTCTCGCTACACTTTCTGACGCGCGAACATCGTCGGGGAAGTTCGCTCCATGAGGGTCGGGCTTTAAGGCAAGTTCACACCAAAAGCGGGGCGTCTAAGCGGCCAAGCGGATTTACAGCGCGGCGAGGCGGCGAGCGCGCTGGCCTGTTCAGACCGGACGGCTTGCCTGGCTGCCCGCGCCTCCGAGGAGGCGGAGCGTGGCGCACTCTCACGTAAAGCCCTCGCACGGAGGACGTATCGCCATCTCGTGGCACTGGTCGTCCGCCCGCGCGAAACTCATCTCGATGATGATGATGATGATTTATTGGCATCCCCTTTGAAACGGGGCGGCGACAAATAGTCACCTAGCCTGCTTGATTTAATCAGGTATACTATACATGTTCTTTATCTAGCATTTTTGTATACCTCTTATTATTTTTCTTTTTTAAAAATTTACCTTGTACTGCTGCCTATGATTTTAAGATATCAGGTCGTATCCATCTTTTCCCTGCTTTTTTTCCACCAGTACTCTAATCGTCTCTTGCTTATCTCTACGGCTGATCTGTTTATGTTTCCTTCCACTTTAAACCCACGCGCTCCTGGGAGTTGCACGTTACCTACGGTTCTCGCTGGGTGGATCCCGTCGCATTCCATTAGGATGTGCTGAGTGGTCTCTGGATCTTTACTGCAGCATACACATGTCTCATATAGTTGCGAATATTTGTTCCGATATGTTTTCGTCCTTAGGCAACCGGCTCGAGCCTCAAATAGCAAGGCACTGCCCTTTGTGTTATCGTACAGATTTTCCCTTCTAATTTCTTCTCATTCTTGTAAATCTCCATTGTCCTTTTCGTTTCCATTCTTTGCATCCAATTCACGGTCTCCATTTCTCTCAGTTTCTTTCTGATGACCCCTGGTTGTCTATTTACAGTTTAGATTATCCTGTACTTGGTTGCCAACTTCCTTGACCTCTTCCTCCATTCTGTGTCCACGCTTTTCATGTAGAGAGACTTGTGCACTTTAGCCACCCATTTATTTTCATCCATGTTCCTGAGCCTTTCTTCAAAAGTAATTTTGCTTTGTGCTTCTCTGACTTCGAAAGAGGCCCAACCCATGTCACCATGCACTGCCTTATTTGTCGTATTACCGTGGGCTCCCAAAGCCAACCGGCCTACTGATCTTTGGTTAACTTCCAAACCCGCCAATAAATCCGATTTTAAGCATATAATGGCATTTGCGAATGTTAGCGCTGGCACCATTACTCCTTTCCAGATTCCACGCACCACCTCTTAGTTATTGTGGCCCCACAGTGCTCTGTGTTTCATTATTGCTGCATTCCGCTTCCCCTTTATTTTCAGATTATCTTGGTGGTTGCTTGAGTAATTCTTTCTTTCGTTTATGTGTACGCCGAGGTACTTATATTGCTTCACTATGGGTATTACTTCCTGTTGAATTGACACCACGAAGTTACTCGTGTGTTCATTAAAGATCATAATCCCTGATTTCTCTGTGCTAAACTTAAGGCCTAGATTTGTCGCTGCGTTCCCAAAGATATTCGCAAGTATCTGTAAATCTTTTTTATTGTCCGCTAGTAGCACAATGTCGTCTGCTTACATCAGTCCAGGGACCTTCTGTTGCACCATTACACCAGCGCGCCGATACACCAGCGCCACCGTCGTCTGGTGTTCTGATTGGCTGCGGCAAAGCGGAGAACTCGGGTAGCTCCGGCGGGCGGAAAAAAAAGATCGGTCCGGAAGCGATCGGGCTCGTCCATGGCTCGAAGCCTCTTTTTACGCCCGCTTTACCCGCCTCGCGAGGAGGTTTTGCCCGCTTTCCGCTTGGCCGTTTTGGCCCCTCTGCCTTCAGTGCGAACGTGCCTTAAACGCCTCCCTTATGTAGCTCGGTGATAAGCTCGTAGCACTGCCGCTGTTCGTACACTGGTACGGCACATTGACCGAATTCAGTTGAACTGCAGAAAGACACAAAGTCCGAAGCCGCGTCCGTCCCATTCTGCAGCGCGTCGGTACCAGGGGCTGTTGAGGGTGAACTCATGCCGGGAGGCATGAACCTACCAGAAGGCTCGGACTGAGGTCTTAGTTCCTTGGGGGCTAATAAATGTTATTTTTCTCTCAGGCAAGAGAAAGCGCTTACCTGGGGTGCGATCGCGCAAACAGCTCGCTTTCCGCACGTTCGGTTTGACTGCTACGTCACAAAGTGCGAAAGCTGCGCTACCACCCGGCTGTCTCTGACGGCCGCTGACGCAATCACAATTCTGACCGATCACGAGAAGGCAAGCGAAGGAACGGAAAAGCGAGCTATTTGCGCGATCGAACACCTGAAAGAACAGTAAAATCAGCGTGAGCGGCATCGTCGTTGCAATGCCGGTTCCACGCTCCGTGCATGCAAAGTCAGCCGGAGTTGATTCATTTATACAGCTTAATATTTTGCTGTAAGTGTGATTAACTCGAGAACTGCAGAAGGGTACGCATTTAGGCTGATTGGTTCATGATTACGAGCAGAACGCTGTGGTCTGTGTGCTTCTCTTCGTCCTGTCATTTAGCGCTGTTTTCTGCTCGTAACTTGTGAATTCGCAAAGTCGTTTGAATCCAGAAAAACAAAGGTTATATCAATCCATGTACAAACCATCATTCACACGGGGGCTAAAGCGCTGGGCTTGCTGTGACTGTGGACAGTAGTGCCAGAGTTTCCTCTATAAATTTTTGTGGGAAACTATGATTCGCCCAGGCCTGCTAGGTTTAGTAATGGCTTTGGCGTTGTGCTGCTCAGCTCATGGTCGCAAATTCAATCAGGCAGCAGCAGCCGCATTTCGATGGGAGGAAATGAAAAAAAAAAAAAACACTCATGTATTTAGGTGATATTGGAAGAATTCCAAGTGACCAAGATCAATCTAGAGTCCTTCACTATGGCGTGCCTTATAATCAGATCGTAGTTTCATCATGATCAACACCAGAATGTTTCAATTCTCACTTTGACGAGCACAAATTCTGTGCAATATGGGTGATGACAGCATCGCCCTTTCGTCGCTGTCAATGTATACAAGGAGCATGTCCCACTTCTGATAGGCGCGTGTGCTTTGAAAAGGGGCAGACAACTTGACGTTATTTATTAAGGCGAAAGCCTTAGGTGTCTACGTTGGCAGCGTCCTTGGCGATGCCCTTGGCAAAACTGCGCCATGTCGAAAATGTGAAGCAGCGTCGACAAGGCACACCATGGCCGAGAAAAGCATCAATGAATCGAGAAGTCGTGACGATCTAGATAACGCACTGTTCTACCCGTGCCGATTAGAATAATAACATAGTAGATTCTAGCAAATCAATCTGTGGATTGCGACAGACATGTGACAATCTACAGATTATCTGATGGACATATTGAAGCAGCCAGAGAAAGCTCTAAATATGAATGCACTGTTTATGATAGCTTTTCTTCAGTTTTCTAGTGAGAGAGACTAACATTTATTGAGGTAAAAGGGAAGGGATTTAGGAGATAGATGGTTGGGGCCCCAAGTCCAGGGCTCCACTGGCTTTTGCCGCCAGCCGGACGTGGCCCAGAAGCGCTAGTTGCACTTCCGGGTCTGAGCTAGCGAGGAGTGCCTCCCATTGCTCCGGAGAGCTTTCTAGTCTTCACTTCACTTCACTTTATTACCTTAAAGACCCCATTGGAGGAGTATTACATAAGTGGTGGTTAAAAAAAAAATAAACATTAAATACAGGCGTTCGTTTTGAGATATGTGATAACAGCTTCGGTAAAGGCAGATGGGCTTGTGATGGCTGCGATGGCGTGTTGAAGGCCGTTCCAGTCCCTTGATGCTCGAATAAAAAATGATGCTTGAAAAGTGGTGGTCCGGGCACGTGCGCGTGCAACTTGAAGCGGATGACCGGTGCGATGAGATATGTATGAAGGTGGCGTGATGTACGGTGGGTGATTTAGGGAGCTGTAAAAAAATGAACGGAAGAGAGAGAGGGTGGCAACCTGTCGACGGAAAGAAAGAGCTTCCAAGCCAGATTCCGCTTTCATCGATGAAATGCTGATATCGTACGAATATGAAGAATGAATAAACCTAGTAGCACGATTTTGTACAGCTTCGAGTGCATTTATGATATAATTCTGATGCGGGTTCCAGATGGGAGATGCATACTCAAGTTTCGATCTTACAAATGATTTATAGGCCAACGCTTTTACTTGTTGTGAGGTATGACGTAAATGTCGCCTAAGAAATCCCAGTGATCTATTGGCTGATGAAATGATGTTAGTAGTGTGCAAGCGCCAGGACAGATCACAAGATAGAGTGACACCAAGATATTTGAATGATTGGACTGATTCTATTGGAACATCAGCAATGGAATAGGTAAATGTGAGGGGGTTACGGCAGCGAGTGAAAGACACGAGTTTACATTTGTTAGGATTTAGGTTCATTAGCCAGCGATTACACCATTCTTGTACATTATTGAGATCGTTCTGGATTAATGTGTGGTCAAATGTGTTGGTAACTCTGCGGTAGATTACACAATCATCTGCAAACATACGAATGTTACATGATACCTGTGTTGGTAGATCATTAATGTAAATTAGAAAAAGAAGCGGTCCTAAGACGGATCCCTGCGGGACGCCTGATGTTACGCGGAGTCTGCTAGAAGAATGGTTATTAACGAAAACAAACTGAGAGCGGTTATTCAGGAATGCTTCTATCCACTTTAGTACGTCGGGGTGTAAATTTAACTGAGATAATTTTAGCAGCAAACGTTTATGAGGAACTGTATCAAATGCTTTTGCAAAATCTAGGAATATGGCATCAGTCTGAAGGTTACTGTCAAGGTTAACATGCAGGTCGTGAAGGAAAATTGCCAACTGCGTTTCGCAAAATAGCCTTTTCGAAATCCGTGCTGACAAGGGTGAAAAAAACAGATTGAGTCTAAGAAGTTCATGATATGCGAGTATATGACGTGTTCCATGATTTTGCAGGGGACACTAGTTAATGATATCGGACGATAATTTAATGGGGTTTCTCTATTGCCCGACTTGAAGACTGGAACGACCTTGCCCACTTTCCAGTCGGATGGTAAGATGCCTGTAGAGAGTGACTGCGAAAACAACAAAGTTAGGTACGCAGCAGATACATATTTAATATTTTTTAAGAGTTTGGAATTGATATCATCTACACCTGCTGACGATGAAAGCTTGTCGTTATCAATGATCGAGGTGATTCCTTCTGCCGAGAATATAATTGGTGGCATACACGCAGATATGTCAGTAGATGTGGGAAGATCTGGAGTTGTAGTCTCGTTAGTAAATACAGAGAAAAAGGCGGCATTAAAAATGTCAGCACACTCGCTGTCGCTGACTACTTCGCCATGTGCATTTAACACGCTGATCATGCGCGCCTCCTGAGGGTTTATTATTTGCCAAAATTGTCGAGGGCTGTTTGTAAGCATTTTAGGCAGTTCATCGTGGAAAAAGGAGAATTTAGCATTCCGTATAGCCCTCAGATAAGCGTCTTCGGCCAGAAAATATTTCCCCCAAGCAGAGGGGTGTCCGTTTAGTTTGGCTGAGCGGAAGAGACGTTTCTTTTGTTTTCAAGTCGCTTAAGAGTTTTAGTGAACCATGGCTTGTTACGGTTTCCGCGGAACGTTATTCTCGGTATAAACTTGTCAACGAGATCACAGATCACCTAGCTTGTTTTTAAATATTACCCAGTTTTCATTTGTAGAGCGCGTAGAACATAACCTCACGAACATAGGAAGAAATGCGCTCAGATCACTATTAATGGCATCATAATTACCTTTATTGTACAGGCGGATTGTTTTGCTGACTAAATCACGTCTTACGGGTTGAAACGAAAATGTGGCGTGAATTACTTTATGGTCGCTGACTTCAGGTAGATATGCTATTGATGATAAGCTTTCCGGATTGCTGGTTAGGATGAGATCTAAGATGCTAGAAGTGCTTAGTGCAACGCGTGTAGGTTCTGATACAAGTTGAGTTAAATTGAAATTAAGGCAGAAATCCACAAAATCTCTGGCAGGCTCACTGCCCATAGTTATGGGGACGTCATTGCTCCAGTCTATTTGGGGAAAATTAAAATCACCAAACAGGAGGACTTCTGCTTGTGGGTGTTGATTACTAAGGTCACTCAAACTGTTATTAAGTTTAAATGTGAAATCTGAAATATTATTTGGAGGCCTGTAGCAAACACCTAGAATGATTGTATGGGGGGAAGCGTGAATAATTAGCCACAATACTTCAAGATCAGAAGTGATGTTTTTGGCTACGGAGCACGATAACTGCTGGTGCACAGCAATCAGTACACCGCCCCCCCGCATGCCTTTGCGATCCTTTCGATAGACATGAAATTCCGGTAGGTCGGCTAGTACTTCTGTATCTGTTATATCTTCTGTTAGCCACGTTTCGGTTATCACCATTATATTACTGTTGGATGATAAAACAAGGTTGGAAAAAGCGTCACGTTTTGGAAGGAAACTGCGTGCGTTCGTAAAGATTACAGACAATGATATGTTAGATTTGGGCTTAACAGTGCAACGGACATTTTTACGACGGGGAAATTGCTATATTATTTCTTTGACAGATTGTGTTTGCTCGTCGTAGACGTAGCGCTTATGGCCCATATGCAGTGTTTTGAATCGCAGAGAGAAAGGTAATGATTTGCTTTTAGCGAAAGTAACGAGATGCCGGCGAGCGTTTTGTACGGAACGAGAGAAATCCTCTCCAACGCCGAAGCTGGTTCCATTGAACTTGCGGCCGTTAGAAAGAACCAATTCTTTTGTTTTATGGAAGGTGAATTTCGCTATGATAGGACGGTGGCGGTTAGTATCTGTGCGATGACCGAGACGATGTGCGCGCTCAATTTCTTTCAGCTCGATACAAATATTCAAATGATCCTGGCAGTGCTTGATGATAAGTTGCTCGGTCTGGGCAAACGTCTCTGATCCAGTTGATTCAGGGAGGCCATAAAAATAAGATTATTGCGTCGTGACTGGTTCTCGGCGTCATCAATACGCGTTTCAAGCCTGTGTACCACGGTGGCCACTTGAGCGGTACACGTTTTCACGGTTTCGAAGTCAGAGCGTAGGGAGACAAGATTTTGATAATGCCCCTCTAGATCAGTCATGTGCCTGCCCAGATCAGCAATAGCTTTGTCCGTCGACACTAGATGAGTTTTCAGGTCTTGAACCTGACTGATTAATTGCGACTGTCCAGCAGACAAGTTCTTCAATTCAGCTAGTAAAGCATCGGAGTCCGGGCCCGGGTTGCTTTCGACATCACCCGACATCATCAACAAAGCACGAATTACATCAGAACACTCAAGAGCGACAAGAAGGCAGCAGTGCGGGCTCGGCAGCTGAAGCAGGAAACGATTGCTAGACTTCTTAGAAAAAAGACTGTAAGCTTTACTAACCTGCATGACAAGAGTGAATGGATTAGCGGTCTGCGTCTGTGCACAGCCGCCGAGCCCACAAGGCGCCACCGGTATTGACTGCTATTTTATAGTTGACCGGAGAGTTGATGTTGATGGCGACAGGTTTGTCCACGCTGCATCGAGCACTACCGTCTTCGGTAGCGGTGTCGTCGAAAACGCAGATCTGCTGCTCCCGACGAAATCCAGGGGCCTGAAGGGCGGTGCAAATCCAGAGGTGCGCATCAGGGATGGGTGACAGGCAATCCTGTCATGTTCACCTGACCAGGCACGATATTGCAGCGGGACTGCCAGGGAAGCCGTCACTAAGGATGGAAGCAACAGGCGCACGAGTGCGCGCTGAAACACCTGCATGACAAGAGTGAATGGATTAGCGGTCTGCGTCTGCAGCACAGCCGCCGAGCCCACCTGTAAGGAATTTAGTTTCTCTGGCCTTTTA
This sequence comes from Dermacentor silvarum, assembly GCF_013339745.2. NCBI lineage: Eukaryota > Metazoa > Arthropoda > Arachnida > Ixodida > Ixodidae > Dermacentor > Dermacentor silvarum. Next base: position 125,248,226 of record NC_051163.1, on the reverse strand, counting down.
CTACATCCCCATGAGACGTGGTAGAGGGTCGGTGGCGATTTGCGACACCACGGACAATCGTGCCCGTACAAGGTTGGAAAAATTTTGTGCAGTTGCAATAAATTTGGATAGACCCCCGTTTGAATTCTACGGAGGTCCATTGCGTCTTCCAATTCAACAGATTTGTGGGGGACGCCATACTTTTGCCGTGCGCCTCGCTGATGAGCAAGAATCTCGCGCGGATCCAACCGAGCAGGATCACTGTCTTCCTCCCCGCGAAGGCCATGCAGTGTCGTGTGGGGTGGTTGTAATTGGGAGGGCGGCTGGTGCTCCGCTCGGTTCATGAGCTCTCGAGCTAGAGCGTCCGCCCTCTCGTTACCCTCTAGGCCAGCATGTCCAGGGCACCAGACCAGCCTATAAGTGTTTTTCAGTTCCCTTCCTAATAAGTTGCGTATTTTTAATGGGAGGCGGCCGTTCGTAAAGAGTCGGCACGACTCCTGGGAATCCGAGATGATGGTGATGTAGGCCTTTCCGACTTTTCGCTCCCCATGTTTAATTGCCAAGGCGATGGCGAAACACTCGGCTTTGGCGATCGAGGACGTGTACAGGGAGGCGATTGATACCATGCTACTCGTGTCGCTATTGATTACTGTAACCACTGCGCGCTTCCAATTATATCTCGAAGCGTCTGCGTAGAGTACGTTGTCATTGCCTCTGACTAGTTTTCGGAGCCATTTTATTCGTTCCTCTCTCCTTTTTTTATGCCTTTCTTTGGCCATATTCTTCGGGATAGGGGCTACCGAGATGTTGCGTCGAACGGATTCTGCATGTCCACTAGCACCTCGTCCAAGTTTTGGGGATGCGGTGGAAAGCCCGTCCTTATCAGAATCTCCCTTCCCGACCTCGTCTGGCTGAGACGGTTCCTTTGAGAGATTATTGTAGCAGCCTTGAGCTCGGCGTACGTGTTATGCACGCCGATCCCGAGGAGCCTGTCTGTCGTAGTGGCTACCGGTAAACCTAATGCCGCCTTGTAGTTCCCTCTAATGATAGAGTCTACTTGCCCTTCCTCGCTCTTGTTGAGCGTGTGGAAGGGCAAGCTGTATGTCAACTTACTTATTACGAGCGCCTGCACTAAACGTAGAGTGTCGGTTTCCTTCATCCCCTTTTTGTGGAAGGTGATCCTCTGAATGATCCTAGCCACCTGTTTGGTTGCCGATTTTAGGAGACCAATTGTGTAATCTGCCCTACCGTTGCTCTGAACCCAGAAACCCAGGATACGAGCAACGGTGACCTCTTTAACTTTCTGATTTCGATTTGGATTTCTATTTGTCCGTTACTTTTGTAACGTTTACTATGTATACGGATCACCTCCGACTTTTCGGGGGCGCAGCTGAGACCGCTGGCTCTGGCAAAGTTTTCTACGACCAGGGCCGCCTCCTGCAGGGTCTGCTCCTTGCTGGCCAGAGACCCGCGCGTGGCCCATAGAGTGATGTCATCCGCGTAGAGGGTGTAACCTAGCTGCGGGACACCGTCCAAGGCCGTGCGAGTCTACGCATGGCGATGTTAAACAACAAAGGAGATATGATGGCTCCCTGAGGCGTGCCCTTGTTTGGCATTTGGAAAGGTTCAGACTTTACTTGTGAGATACCAATTGTTGCCGTCCTCTCCGTGAGGAAAGCCCTTATATAGTGAATATGTTTTCGCCGCAACCAATTAAATTTAACTCTGAGACTATAGCTCGTGAGATATATTATCAAAAGCCCCCTTCAGGTCGAGAGCAAGCAGCAAATGCTCCCCCCCCGTGGGAACGCCTCTTAGGACCGCTTCCTGTAACAGAAGGAAAGCGTCCTGTGTCGAGAGGCGACTGCGGAAGCCCAGCATGGTAGCCGGGAACAGGCCCCTGTCCTCTATGAAATTTTGAAGTCTGGTGTGAATGACCCGTTCGAAAAGCTTTCCCATGCATAACGTCAGTGATATGGGTCTGAGTGCCTGCAGGGAAGGCTTCTTCCCGGGTTTTGGAATGGTTAATTTTGGCCTTTTTCCGTTCTTCAGGGATCTTTCCTTTAAGCCAATAGTGTTCATTAAATTTATTTGTTAGGTCCTCTATGACTTTGTCACTAAGGTTCCTGATCATGGCATTTGTAATTTGGTCCTCACCGGGGGCTGTGTTCCTCTTGGCCGCCTGGGCTGCCGCAAAGACCTCCGCCTTTGTTATCGGCGCGTCTAGGTTTTCATTTTTTGCTCCCGTGTAACTGATTTGATTTGTCGAATTTGTTGTGGTTGCACTCTCGCCAATGCATCTGGCCTGAGAGCCTTTATGAGGTCGTCATCCGTGCCCGGGAAGTCTTCCGCGATTTTCTGCATTGTTTTGTTGGGCGCTGATTTGGACTTATCTGGGTCAAGGATGTTCCTCAGGATGGTCCAAGTTTTAGCAGTGCTTAGTGTGCCCTGAAGCGAGCTGCAAAAGCTGACCCATCCCTCAGTTGCCAATTTGCTTGCGTGTTCGTTTGCTTCCTCTGCCAGAGCCGCGATCCTGCGCAAGAGTTTCCTATTCAGTCGTTGACTTCTCCACCGCTTCAGGAGGCTTCGCCTGATCTCCCATAGGCGTAACAGGTGGCTATCTACTGCCGGTGCCTCTATGGTTCTTGCTATTTTCTTCGTTGTGTTTGCGTGTACCGATTTTATGTACTCAGACCAAGCCTCAATTGATTCCGGTACGGATTCGGGTGGGGTATCCCATTTCCTGAATTCCGCCCAATCTGTGATCCTCGCGTCCCCTATGACTCTGCGCAGTTGGGTGTCGATAGGGAGACGCTGATGATATAATGGTCGCTTCATAGATTTTTCTCCGGATTTGTCCAGGAAGCGTCTTTGATGTTGAAGGTGAAAGTGAGGTCTGGGAACGTGTCCCTACTTACACTGTGGCCTACTCTTGTGGGCGCGGTGGGAAGCGTTATTAAGGTCAGACCCAGCCTAGACGCAGCGTGCTCGAGACGCGTTCCCTTGGGTGAGTCTTTTATATAACCCCATGCGCTGTTAGGTGCGTTAAAATCGCCCAACACCAATAGGCGGTCCTTGGTGCCCGTGATATTACCCGCTTGCGCGAGGAGCTCGCTAAAATCACATATCTCTCTTTTGGAGGACTGTATAAGTTCACTATTACAGTCCTCGCTTTGCCCCTCTTTTGGGGAAATAAGCTGATTATTTGATGATTG
>NC_051163.1:125199609-125244932 GCF_013339745.2 Dermacentor silvarum | reverse complement strand
GGGCGACAGCGGGCACCTTCGTTGCGGCGGCGGGCGCTAGTGCCGGCAGTACATTAACAGTAGTAATGGATTGGTTGTTTGGTTGAGGTTTTGTTGCGGGCGGGTTGCATTATGAAATGGCTATACCATACTAAGAAAGCGTTTTAGTAATGTGGTTTGCTGGGCCAGTTGGTGCATGATGACATTATAGGGTGTCCCAGCAATTATAGACACGAGCGCAAGAAAAATTAGTAGCACTTCCTCTGTCAAGGAAATGGGAGTAAGCGAAGCTTATCGCGTGTTTCTTCGGTGTCCCTCCGAACGAATTGCACTGACGAGTACCACGTTGTGCTTGAACCACAACCGGCCACCCGCACGGCAGCTGGCTCCGAAGTTCGCAATTCGCGTTGAAACCTGGCCGTCACACCGGGGAAGTAGCTTGCCGATCCGTGCGACACCTTTGTCGGGTGATGCACGGATCGGCACAACTCAGGGTCGGCGGCTCTTCGCTGACATTTTTCCTCAACATCGCGCTGCTTGAACTTAGGGCCCGCAGGTCTTCGATGACGTTTCGCCTGGGCTTCGCAGGCCCTCACGCTAGAATCAGCACGTCGACGACGAGGCTTCCCGAGCGCGTTCATTCTAGATGGATTTGCATGAAATTTCCTCAAAATTATTATGTCCGTTACATAATACATCGAATGGCTCATACCACCATAAGCAATGGCTCATAGCCCCGTAAACCCGGCCTCTGCATTACGACGACTGAAGAGAAGTGAAATTCTACGCTGTAATGAGCAGCCGCAACCCAGCCAGCTGTAGAAGTAGACGACAATGACGAACGCGGGAGCAGTGGCACGAGTGCCTGCCGACCACCTGTGCATATAAAAGCCCGCTTTTAAGGGAGCGTATGATGAACTGACCCCATATGTTAGCACCGGTAGAATGCAATGATTGTACTTTTCTTTTCAATGACAGTGGTAAGATCCCAGCAGGATTTGACAATGCCTGCCGTATGCACTCCAACCCATTTTTATTGTTCTGTAAATTTCTTTCTCGTGGTCAGGGTCCCCTGTGAGTAACTGACCTAGATAAACGTACTCCTTTACAGACTCTAGAGGCTGACTGGCGATCCTGAATTCTTACTGCCTTGGCAGAAACTTGGAGGTTAACAAAGAAACTCGAGAACGAGTCAAGGACCGCACAAAGAGCGATGGAACGAAAAATGTTAGGCCTAACGTTAAGAGACAGGAAGAGAGCGGTGTGGATCAGAGAGCAAATGGGGATAGTCGATATTCTAGTTGACATTAAGAGGAAAAAGTGGAGCTGGACAGGCCATGTAATGCGTAGAATGGATAACTGGTGGTTCATTAGAGTTACAGAATGGATACCAAGAGAAGGGAAGCGCAGTCGAGGACGGAAGAAAACCAGGTGGAATGATGAAGTTAGGAAATTCACAGGCGCAAGTTGGAGTACGCTAGCGCAAGACAGGGCGTAATTGGAGATCGCAGGGAGAGGCCTTCGTCCTGCAGTGGACATAAATATAGGCTGATGATGATGATGATGACCTTTCCAATGCGAAAAGAAAACGTCTTATGAAGAATCTTATTGAGTGTGTTCCCTGTACCATTGTATCAGTTAATGTTTCAAGAACGGCGTGGGCAAGACGTAGTCAAGAGGGTTAAAAATATGCAGATATCAGCCTACGTTGAAGCATTTTTTTTTTCAAGCTTCACACGGGAACCTTGCCTGTTAAAACGTGGTTAGAAGAAAGTGTCATTTACGTGCCATGGGGTAGCAGATGCTTTCTGCGTAACAAACCTGAAACTATTGAACATGTTTTGTTGACTGTAATAATGCTATATTCTTTTGGGATATATTACAGAGAATTTTAAATATACAGCTAGCCCTCAATCCAGATGACATTCGGTTTTTACCGCCGGATTTTGAACAGATGGACGTTATCTTTTTACTCGCGCTGCACGCGATCTCGCGTAGTCTGTTAGTATATAGACACTGTGATGTTAAACGCCCATCTGTGCATGAATATCTTGTGGAAATGGTTGTGAAAGTACGCAATGTGTACAAAACGACTGACTGTGATGAATATGTGATGTCAACGTTGGATGCTTTAGCACATATAAAACGAGTGTGATCTTACAAACTCCTATTCAAGCTTGTAGCCAAGCTGGAAATAAATAAAAGAAGGGTGTATAGGGGGCGCAGTGGTTATGCCGCTCGCCTTCGGACCGTGCGTACCCGGGTTCAAATCCTGCCTTGCCAAGAACGCTGATTTTGTTTTATTTATTTGTTTATTTCTCTAGGGCGACGACCGCAGACGCGCCGGGATGACGTCACGGCGCATGCGCAGTAGCGCGCAGCTCGGCGGAGCCGTGTCTGTGCGGCGTCGCCTGGTTGCCATGGCTACGCGAGGCAGATTCGTGATACGAACCACAAATTACGACTGGCTTAAACAGCTTCGCTGTTGAAAAAAAAAAAACCTAGCTAAACCCCTCCCGACAAGGAAACAACACGTGAATTAGCGTGGTAAACTTAAAAATTGAATTTTCTTATCAGTAAGATGGACCCAAGGTCCACCACACATTGATGCGCGCCCTTTCTGATGTGGAACGCTTCGCTGATTTCTCTTTCTAGTCTGCTGCGCTATCTCCCTACAATAGAAACACTATCAAAAACTGGACGGCACCCGCATTTTTTGCAATGCAAGGGCAAGTTCCCTCCAGTACCAGCTGGAAAGAAATTTCGGTGCTCACACATACGCTCATTGATACAACGGCCTATCTGGCCAACGTAGGACCGTACGCATTCGAGAGGTGTGTGATACACGACCGAAGGTGCACACTTTTTTACACGGTAAGCTGTTATGGGCTCATTCCAATAGCCGTTTCGGTTCGCGATGGTGTCCGCCACCACCTCCGCCAACGGCAGCCGGTGTTCGTAACCGCTATCGGCGGAAATGCGAAAAAAGTACCCGGTTCCCGCCAGGATCGAGCCCGCGCCCGCTGCGTGGGAAGGCAGATACTCTACCACTGAGCCACGCAAGCGTTTGCGGTCAGGCAGCGGAAAATGCCCTATAAACGCGCCCTATAGGCAGGCGCAGACGACGAGATGCGATTCAGACGAGGCGCGCAATCAACGCAATCCCTGAGCCTCCGCCAGTATGGTGGCGCCATCTGGTTAAGGTGCCTGCAAACGCATCGTGTCCGATATGTAAGTAGCATATAGCAGTTGCATGCTACATGAATCTGGACCTGGTTAACTCAAGCTGGCTAGGTGACTATTTTTCACCAGCCCGTTTTGAAAATTCCAATAAACAATCATGATAATAATCATCAACAACAACGTACCGTGCCACGGGTCAAGAGATGTGAGATGTGCGCCACGTATTCTGGATACTTTGGTACACGTTATGGCGTCTCCCCGCAAGGTACGAACCACTGCTGAAGAAGCGAATCGTACAGCCACGTGCTCGGCTACAACCAGGCATCATTGGGCTCAGCCGACTGCTGTGCAGACAGCATTACAAGCCGCAGCTCGCCATCGACGCTGGACGGACAGCTCAGATCGTTCTCGTCAAAACGAGAAGAGACTTTGCCGCGAAGACCCTGTTCTACATGGAGCCGAAATTGGAGCTACTCTTTAGCCGCTCCGCCAGCTTACGCTGTGACTGTGCTGCGTGTGCCGCGCAGGCCTATGAATTTTTTGTGAAATTATTAGTGTGCTCTATTCCACAACTACTGCTCATATCTTTCTTCTCCCATGTGATGCTTTTGCACAACCTTGCCAGCTTACTCGGGCGCAAAACACCAGCCTTAAGCCATTCCTTGTGGCCACAAGCTTAAGGTTATAAGACAGGCCATGCAGATACGCCATCACTACGACCTTTTTTTCTTTTCGCGGATTCATTGTCGTCAGCGATTTTGACAGGCTTTTTTTGTCATCTTTCTAAACAACGTTTCAACCACAGCCGTCATAAGTGAGGCCGGGTACTGTTAGATACGGGCATCCGTCAAGTTCTCCGAGCTTACCCACTCGCCGTCACCTATCAATCCTGGTGCGCAGGGGCGCGTCGACCGTGATATCAGTCTCGTCATACCTGCTGATTATCCCCACATCGTGTGCCGCGCGGGGTGTTTTTGTTTCCCCCGGCCCCCGATTGACTCTTCCCGAAAGTGCAACGGAAGGGTGGCCCGGTTCAAGGTGGTTGACCCCGTCCCGAGAAAAGTTGCTTTGCTACTCTGCAATACCATTCGACAACCACCCGGTACCTACAGCCAGCTGAGCACCTACCAGGCGAGGAGGAAACGCCGGACGATGGCCGCCATCGGACAATGCAGCCCTTGGAGCGTCGCCATTGTCCGAATATGACGACACCTGAGCGGACTCGACGATTGGCTGAACATGACGTGACCCCGAAAGACTGAAGGGGTTAAAAGAGAGAGACAGATCGAGAAGAGGGACATTGTTCTTGCCACGGTCAGCAGTGTCCGATATGCTGCCGGCCGTCGGTGACTTTATCATTGTTCGTTGCTTTGTGCTAATCCTGTAAATATTGTAAATAAACCTTCAGTTCTCAAAGTCCTGCAGTTCTCAACCTCCAGTTCTCAACCTCCAGTTCTCAAAGTCCGCACGTCTGTGTCTGTGCGCAGGCGTCTTCAGCAGCTTCGCAACGAAGAGGAGCTCGGCGACCGTCGGCACTTCTACGTCGCATGTGGCGGATTCTCAGTGACAGTAGGCAGGGCGCAAACAGCATGCTGCTACGAGAACTGTTCCTTCAGCGCCTACCACAGAATGTGGTTATGGCCTTGGGTACCGCACCGGACGACCTGTCCCTCTACAAGCTGGTGGAGCTGGCCGATCGCGTCATTGACTGTTCAGCAAGAAGTATTGTGGCGATGGCATATACCGTTCCGCTGTCGCAACTCGAAGACCGGCAGTATCGCCTTGAGCAACTTATCGATGACCTTGCCGAGACTGTTAATGCATGACGGTCTCCGTACCACCCTCGTCGACGAGACCACGATTCCCGTTCCAGATTGTCCCCTAGGTCTAGCTCACGTTCAAGCCCTCGTCGCCGTGTATGCTGCTGGTACCAGAGCAACTTCGGTGCCAGTGCGCGTCAGGCCAATGGCAGGAGCAGAAGTTGTTGTTGTTGTTGTCCTGAGTGGTTGTGGACAACACTATAGTTTATTCTTCTTTTCTTTTTCTAACCTCGCAGCACGAGGAACGAGGTACATGCGCATGCCCATGCACCTGAGCGCGCCATAAATAAAAGGCGGCCGATGATGATGACGATGGCCGCTAGATCCAGCAATTATAGACACGAGCACAAGAAAAAATAAACGCACAGCACAACGATGGACTTACAACTGAAGTTTAGTACGAATACATTCCACAAACACTCCGCCACGCATACGTAGAAAACCAAGAGCAGTAACAATTCTTCTTTTTTCTTTTTGTCAAAGGTCATCGCAAAAAAAAAAAAAAAAAAAAAAAAAAAAGCTAGCAACACCCCTCCCGACAGGGCCACAACAAGTGGATTAGCGCGGTAAACTTAAATTGAATTTCCGGCAAATGGTGTCAACTTGTGCCCTCCGAAGTACCTTCGCGGAGATCGCCGTCATGAAACTTGCGAAATTCGTGATAGTGGAGCGGCCGGAGAGGAATCCATGATCATTTTAAATCGGAGTTGTTTACAGCAAAAGACGATATTTTGTGAAGTGCAAGCTCAAAAAAAGGTACCTTGACGTTTCACTTCGTGAACGCGGATGACGCGCATGCGTATGGGTACTATAGCGCACATGAACCTATCGGCCCTCGGTGCCCCTAGACGCCTAGATTCTGTCCGCATCGCATATTGCTTTCAAGATGGGCCTCGCTTCTTCTTCATGAAACCTTGTTTCCAGCCAGAGACACAAGGTCACACGCACAAATTCATCAACATAAGACGCACTGCCTGCAACGTCACCGAGTGTAGCATGTGACATCGGTAAATCGCTCAACGCAGAACGTGCAATGCCGCAACAGGGATCGCGCTTCACTGCAGAAATTGGAAAAGAGAAAAGCACTAAAAAAGAAAAAGAAAGAAAACAAGATGTGTCAACTCCAGTTGACATGTACGTCAAAGGAAGCATTCTTAGTGAGATATTGCCTCATGAACCATGTGTGCATATGCGGTGTGGTTTTCGAGGTGTAAATATTAGTATTACAGAGGAGCACGTTATACAAGAAATGAATTTATTTGCAGTGAATTGTAGAAAGACTGGATATTATATACAGTAATATCTGCGTAACTCGTAGTAGTGAAAACTGGAAAAAAATTCTAGATAAGCGGAGTTTCGAGATTGCCGAATTCACGAAAATATAAACATAACCACCGCGTAAAGCCAACATGACGCCTTTCCAATAAGGCGCCGGTAACCGCCGACTTCCTCACAAAACCACCATATACCAGGAGTGGTGCTTTTGGTAGATCATTTTTGCGATATCATGTGCGACACAGCAACCGACACGTCGCTCGTATAGAGGCAACGGCGAACCTCGCACATATAAGCGCAAAGTGATTCTCGTGTCTTTTCTCGCGGTCGGGGAGCGTCAAACGTCACCTGGGAGTGATGGATGAGCAATTAGTCCCCAGACTGCAATGGGTTATCGGCCTCGTGCGTAGCTAAAACTGCAACGTCGCTCTTGGTGTGTTTCCGTGAAGCACCAGCGCCCGCCTTCCCTTCGCCTTCCTGATCTGTTGAAGCTTTAATTCCTAATTACTTAGTTTCATTATTTATTTATGAGTACCTTACAGCGCCCTCGTGGGACATTGTGTAAGGGGGGCAATACAGCATGTACATAATAGAGAAATACACATAGGTGAAATATTGATTATTACAAATGTAAGTGAACACACGAACAGAGAAACGCAAAATATACTAAAACAGCAAAGTGTAGTGTCTGAAGGCGTTACACAAAAGATAATATAAAGCAACTATTTAAACACCAACAGTTTAACAAGATATGATAACTGCCGAAAAAGTATTACGCAAATAACTGTACACAGACGATAAAATAAAAACAGGTGAAAAAAGCATCGTCAAAACTATAAAAGCAAAAAAAAAAAGCATACCGGTAACAGCATTGTAGGCACGGGTGAACGCGAAAACGCCATACATCAAATTTCGGTGCATAAATATTTTTTTAGGTTGCTTAAGAACTTTGCGTGATCCCGCTCTGATGCGAGATCATCTGGTAGGTCATTCCACAAACGAATCGCTCGTGGAAGGGCCGAAAGGTTGAAAGCGTCGGTTTCACCGTACATGCGTGATAAGCTGAAGTTGTTATTTAGTCGGCGTGAAGTTCGATGAGCTAGATTAAGGTGAACAGATGGCATCATGCTGGTGTGGATGAGTTTGTGGAAAAGTGATAAAAGGGAAATGTCACGGCGAATTTTTAGTGGCTCGAGTGCAAGGCCTTGTTTAATCTGTGTTATGCTAGATGGGTAGCTGTAGTTACGCGTAATGAATCGACTGGCTCTGTTCTGGATAGATTCTAACTTGTTAATTAGGTATTTTTGGTGCGGTGACCAAATGGAGGGGGCGAACTCGAGTTGCGGACGGATTAAAGCAAGATACGCGAGTTTACGTACATCGGAAGGAGAATTGTATAAATTACGGCGTAGAAAACCTAATGATTTTGATGCGTTAGCACAGATAGAAGTGATATGTGTGGACCAGGAAAGATTAGGAGTTAGGTTTATGCCTAGGTACTTATAATGCTGAGCGCGTTCCACAATGCTGTTACCAATTTTGTATAGGCCACTAAAGTTATGATGTTTTCGACTAAAAGTGATTAGTTTGCACTTGGAAACGTTTAATGTCATCTGCCAGGTATCGCACCACTCACCAATACGCTCTAGGTCTTGTTGAAGGGCAAGATGATCAGTACTGCTGCGGATGGGACGGTAAATAATGCTGTCATCAGCGAATATGCGCATACAAGATGATAAATTGTCTGGCAGGTCATTAATGTAGATGAGGAAAAGTAAGGGGCCGAGAACACTTCCTTGCGGAACACCAGAGGAAACATAACAAAGTGATGAAGAGTAATTGTTTGCGATAGTAAATTGTTGCCGGTTCGTTAGGAAGTTACGGAGCCATGTTAGCGTAAGCGAATCTAGTTTTAGCGATGATAGTTTTAAAATCAAGCGGCAGTGAGCAACACGATCGAAGGCCTTTGCAAAGTCAAGGAATATGCAGTCAGCCTGTAGATTACTATTCATGTTAGAATGCAAGTCGGTAGTAAATTCGAAAAGTTGAGTCTCACAAGAAAGACCCTTTCGAAACCCATGCTGGTTAGAAAAGAAGAATTTGTTAGATTCTAAATGAGTGTAAATGTTAGAAGCTAAGATATGCTCAAGCATCTTACAAGAGATGCATGTTAAGGAAATGGGGCGATAATTCCCAGGTGAACTTTTATTCCCACTTTTATGGACTGGCACTACTTTCGCTATCTTCCAGTCAGTAGGCAACAATCCCGTATTTAGTGACTGCCGAAAAATGTGGAATAGGATTTTACTAGAGGCAGATATAGTATAGACACCAACTAACATAAAGCTAGTTGGTGTCTGTTTGCGAAGACACATCATCGGAAGTTTTTTGGTACTTGTCCAGATCAACGCGTACCTTGCGTTTCAGAGTTTTCTTTAGATAAGGGGTTGTCAGGTTCTTGGAATTGGTAGAGTCTGGCGATGAGAGTGGCTTGCAGTGGCGCTTGCGGAGTTCTGTGTGGCTGACAAAGGTCGCTCCTTGAAGCATGTCATCTTGCATTTCTGCAATCCAGTCAGCGCCCACCTATCAAGAGGCCTTTGGCGGGAAGATCCTCATTCCTGGAAGCAGCGGCCCCATGGCTTTGAGCAAAGCAGGCATGAAAGCGGCTGAGCTGCATGGAACAACTCGACCTCCCGATGCATCATCTGGCGGCGAGCGTGCTGTTGTGTCGGCGGTCCTTTGTGACAAAGGATGCCTCATCGACAGACGTGAAGCTATGAAGTGCTCTTCACGCTTGTCGTTTCTCGCGGTCAGGGAGCGTCAAACGTCACCTGGGACTGATGGAGGAGCAATTAGTCCCCAGGCGGCAATGGGTCATCGGCCTCGTGCGTAGCTAAAACGGTAACATCGATCTTGGTGTGTTTCCGTGAAGCACCAGCGCCCGCCCTCACTACGACGAGGCCCGGCGCCAACTGTGACGCGCCAACCTGGAGCCCCTTCCGAGACAACAGCCACCGCCCTCCCTGGAAACGGTGGCTTCCGCGAAAAGACCGACACGAAGAGGCGACTGATTCTTGCAAGGGGTCAGCGTCGAGCATTCCCGTGGGAAACAAGTCAACGTTTGGTTCCCAAGGTGTCACCCGTTACCTGGTGTGCGGGGACGATCAGGCGACATTGAAGGCGGAGCCCGGCAGGACGGGGACACATCATGGGCGGGATATCGCGAAGTGGTCGAAGATGGTCATTGGCTAAGAAGAACTAAAATGCATTTCCTCGTCGAGTGAAAGAGGGAAACGAAAGGGATAAAACAGCGGGACTTGAGTGTTGTGGGGACGCCCGGAGATGTAAATGCGAGAACATGCAAATACGTTAGCGTGTAGACGGCTCCAATATCATGGAGCTTTTCGTGTAAAATACCACGTCTAAATTTGTATACAAAACCGTTTTCTGATCTCACTGTACCTCTTCTTCTCCCGATATCTGGCACGAAAAAATCCATGGAACCTTTGTGGCCGCTCGGACCCTCAGACTTCGCAACATGAGAGAGAGGTTGTGGTCGTGAAGAGGAAGATGCGCTATTTTCTGCAGCCCTTTAGGGAGCCCCGATGCGGAAGGCGACTGCCTTCCTCCTCTCCCGCATCCACCACAGGAGGGGAGTGCGGCGGGAGAAGGCGAGGGCTGTCCTTCCCCGAGCTCTTCCGCGCAGCGTCTAAACATTACGACGCAATGAAGCTCCACGCGACAGCACGTGCCTCTCAAACATCTATAACAGTTGGCGTGTTTCTTAAGTAACACCGCAGATATCCGCAGCCGAACGCGGCTGCGGCGGAGAGAACGAGGTCACTGACGGTATGCCCGCAGTCCGCCGTTGTCGCTTGCGTTCGAGGTCTCGAGTTTGCTCGGCGGCGTGGTTAGCAGCATCCGCCCGCCATTGCCGCTTTCGATTCTTCGAAATTAAATTGCTGCAAAATTCAACCTGTCCGTCACGTAAGACAATGAATGGCTCATGCCCCTTAAGCAATGGCTCGTATCCCCGTAAACGCGGCTTCCCCATTACGACGACAGAAGAGAACTTCTGCGCTGGAATGATGAGCGGCAACGGAGCCAACAGTGGTAGAAGAAGACGACGACGAACGCCGGAGCAGTGGTACGATCGCGTGCCGAGCGCGAGCGCAACCCGAGGGGCGAAAATGAGCCAGCCGCGGAAGAAGACAACGAAGCTCGAGCCGATGCTGATGATGATATTTTTCTGTACGCAGGCGATGGACAGACTGTCTTTCGTTTCGCCTAGCCATATAAAGCTTCGCTTTAAAAAATACAGTTCATTTTAATATCATTGCGCTTTAGCGCTAACCTTTTCATTTGCTTACTTGTTCAAGGTCGACGTGATCGCTCAGCGGCATCGCGCCTTCCGGGGCAGCCAACTCGTACGACGGTTCCTCTGTTGGATCTAATGCACCAGTATTGTTATTTTCATCGGTGGCGTCCACCACTGCATGATCATGGGTCGGTTTCCTTGGGTCACCGCCTTTACCGTTCCTCCGGCCACCTGAGTGAAGATCAGCCGAAGTGAAAAAAAGTAATTCACGTAATATTCGGTATGTTTTGATCTGGCTGTCCAGAGGGCCCGTGAACGAGCGGAGAGGCACGGCCTCTCTGTTCCGACATGGGACTAGCCAACGGCTAGCAGGCCCGCCTGCCTAGCTTCTCAGGACCTGAATAAAGTGTTTACTACTACTACTACGTAATATTCGGCTTCACAATAATAGTAATTGCATTACTTATTCGTATAATACTTTGTGTTTATTTTATTCTTTTTAGATACACAAGCCGGAGAGCCATTGCAGCGTTATCGCCGGGTTCAAATTGTGCTGAAGCACACCGTCATTGCTAGCTGCAGTAAGCCACACCCGTCACAAGTGAATTCCACGTGACAATGGTTTGCGAAAAAAAAAGAATTGTTGAAAATACCTGCCCCCAAAAATGTACTCCGCTCTAACCTGACATAAGTGGTCTAAAAGGAAACATTCCAAATAGTTTAGTGAGCGGATTCCCGTCTGATTATGTAAAATTGATTAAGGTAGCCTGAGATGTAACCTGCTCCGTCGTTCAGACAATTGAGTTTACCAAGTTCTGTTTTTGTGTAGCCACCATAATTAAAAACAAGTGGTATCTCCACAAACAAACAAACAAAAAATAAAACTAACGGTGACGGCTTGAATATGCACGCCACAAAACGGGTCTCACGCCCGGGCAGGCCTTCATTAGAATCGATAAAACATATTTTATGCGTGAATAATTTTACGTCACAGCTTACAGGCTTTGAACTTTGCTGCAAGAAACTAAAGGCACGCCTTGCACTTCTTACTAACGTATCACCATATTCCCACCAAGAACCACCAATTGACATTATGACGCCTAGATAAATGACTGATGGATTAGTTTTTATCTCTTGATCACTGTGGAAGAAGGAAACTGACGTCCGTCAGATGCTGTTTATCGATCGAACAACAGCGACTAAGATGGCGCTGGCACGAGCCTTTGCATCTCGCCCTCGACTTCTTTATTCTACAGTTCTCAAAAAATCACCTAACATTCTGATTATGATAGCATGTGCCATCGAGGCAACGAGAGGTGCATGAAGTAACACTTAACAGCTATTGTTTAGCGAGTGGAGAGCTTGAAAAAGTATACGACACTGTAGTGTGCGTGCAAGTAACACTGAAAGCAATACTCACTACCGCCGGACATCAACATGAACGAGGCTAGGAGTACTGCGAGAACGAGAACGACAACCATGTACTCGAACAAGGCCTGGCATGAATTGGAGGCGGCTTCCCTGCAGTGAATAGAATATCATACTTTTACACAGCTGCTCTTGACGCAGCTACATTTTCAGATGTTAAAGGAATTTAACGATACGCGAGGATATTGTTCACAACCATCCCTTACATTCTCCATACTTTATTTCGTCGCTTTATATCCTACGAAATCTGCGACGTGGTAATTTGTTAGGTCCACGAAATGAAAATGTATACGAACAGTGCTGAATTTACTATTAGGAACAAGATAATATGCACTGGTTTTCATTTCTCTGCTACACTTTTCACCATTTCATCTCAGAGCACTAGAGATGCACCTAGCGGCAATCTTAATTTGCCTAAATATGCTACAATTTATACAGGAAACGATTAATTGAATCTACGGGAAAATGTTTGAATAATCCATCCCAGGAAACTAACGTAGCATATTACTTTAAATAAAGTTCGCAAACATTTCACTTGCAAAATCAGGATTCGTAATCAGCACTTTTTACTTGTCGTCAGTGCGTTTTACTTATGTTACTTCCTATTTGTAGGAGTGATGTGATTCGGTACATTCCTCTTTACTGCTTCATCAGTTTTAAGAACTTTTTTTTTCTACAGCTGAGCTTAACCAGCCACTAGCAATTCTAGGCTACCTATCCAGACAGTTTGTATCTATTGTTATGATTTCTAAAAAGAAATTTGATGATGAAGATGATGATGACGACGATCAATCGTGTTGATATTACACGCTTTATGCCCTTTTTTTATTCTAGTCTGCCCCCGCTATGCCACGTCTGCACTTTTTCACAATGTAAATCTGGGATTGAACCCGGCTAGCCATTGACTAGGGACCAAGATGTTCGTAACACATTTCGGTCTGTCACTTAATTCTGAAATAGAAAATGATGACAATGATGATGAGAGAAGCGTTCACTGAATGACTGCCATGCCAGGGCAGTGGGAATATCTAGAGCTGTCCACTCTTTAAAGGAACCACTCGAGAGAAATATTAAAGGAGTTTAGCCTTACGAAGTACTCTTTCGGCATCCTCATCGTACAAGAGCCAAGGGAGGTGAACGTTTCATTGTCTTCAGTTTCGCGCAGAAATGGCAGCGCCGATTCGCCAGTGCGACGTCGGGAATTCGAGAATATTTTACGGTGTTTAGGCCATTGGTGGCTCAGGCGTAGTTCTTGAAACCTGCTGAGGTTAGTCTATGAAACCTTTACAATAAAATGTAGTCCACCTTTAGTGATCAAAAACTGACTATAGGCCTGGCCAGACGCGATCAAAATCTGACGTCACAGCAAGCAGGTGAGGGAATTTCGAGACGGTGTTGCCACCTCGCTTTAGCTGACACGTTCTTTCCTGGCTGACCAAGATTGTTCTCACGGTACGAGTGACTTTTCTATTTTATGTATTTATTTTATTGTAGAAGGGTAATACACACTAACGCAGCTAAACTTATTTGTCTCCTTGGTGTTCTTTTAATATAAAATAGGGACAGCTTCACACTACGGGGTGCGAAGACTGGGCAAACAGCGAAGCTGGGGGCCCTTATCTAGCTTTAACATAGCTTTTTTATTGCGATAGCAATTATATGGACACTCAAAAGCAGATTTCTGCCGTCGCCGTCGCCGTCGCCGTGAGGTTCCGTATGACGTCAATGGAGATGAAATCGTCGCCGCGCGCCGAACGCGTATGCGCGCGCGCTTTCACGGGGAGTGAACGCACGGCGGAGAACAAACGCGCGTTCTGCGCCGTGCTTGCTTAAGGGCTGCAGAAGTAGGCGTCTCTTTCCTCCTTTACAATCACCATATATGTAGAGCAAACGCGCCTTCTTCCGACGCGCGAGAGGCCGTGGGGGAGGGGGGGGGGAGGCGACGTTTAGCTGCGGCACCAAGTGCCTATTTATATCAGAGGCTCCGGCAACAGTCACCAACGCCGCACGCATTTTGAGCGAACGCGGGCAAAACGCCGACGGCGTCGACAACAGTTCTGCGTGTTGCCGGTTCTGCTGCATGTCCGAGTTTATACAGCTGATAAAGCTAATATCATTACTACGTATAGCTCTCTACAAATTTGCTATCGCAATTGATGCTTCGCCTTTCAGGTGAAACTGCGACAACTTTTTTTTTTACGTAACCTCGTTTGGCTTGGCTGGTTCTTAGCTTTAGCTTTGCTTAACTTGGTTCGGCTTGGCTGGTCCTTAGCTTTGTCATTGCTTTCCTTTGCTTAACTTGGTTTGGCTTGGCTGGTTCTTAGCCAAACGAGCCGACCTCGAGTATCGGGACGATACTCAGGGTCGGCGCGCAGTCTTCTAAAGGCCACTGTAACCGACGTAGCGTTGACGCGCGAGCGCGCTCGGCACGGGGACACCACGCCAGCGAAAGCGCAGCATTATATAGTCCGGCGAGAGCCGTGGCCGACGTATCCGGCGTTCGTCGGCATGCCCCGGCTGCAGCCAGCGTCGAGATAGAAGAGTTGGTTTTCTCGCCTTCCAGGAGGGCGCTTCGAACGCGCAGCCGGATCAGACGTGCTTTGTATGGGCTCTGCGTTTTTTCAGCATTTCGGTGAATATTCTCACAGTGTACTTACGAATCTTGGTGCACAGGACCGTGAACCCCTCCGGAGTGAGTGGACAGTGTCCCTTTTTGATCATTTTTGGACGTGTTCTTCAATGGACGACTTGTGCTCCGAATCGACTGGTTTACGCCTATAGCCGCGTCTAGGCTTAGCTCGAGTGCGGCAGTGCCTGGTGGCCGTCGCGGGTAGGCCAACTGCATCATGGACTCGATGAACGCCCCTCTACCCATCGCAGGGTCAATTCAGCAATTAGAACGTCTCACGGATTCAACCATGACCTCTCATACGAATGAAATCACCCTGGAACATCGGAACGCCAACTCAACGCGGCCGGGAACGCGCCCGGTATCTGAGGTAGACGCGAAGGTGGATGCGGCCGGCTCGGCGTCCCTGACGGCGACGCCGCTCATGACGACGAGCCTGGAGGACAACATGGAGCATGAAGAAGATGACACATCGGACTGGAGCCCGGTCAACTACCGCAGATACACGACGCGAAGACTCAAGGGCGAACTTCGATCGGAGCGGGTGAGTAGGCCTCACTTTTTCGTGCTCGTCAGGCCGCTTAATCAAATGTCTATAGAAGAGGTCCCAAAGTCAACCATTACACGCCTCATTGGACAAACTGCTCCTACTAGCGTTGCAGCCGAACATTCAGCATTTAGGTACATACCTAAGGCCAATGCAGTTAGACTTTCCATTTGGGATCAACAGCACTTGAACAATTTGCTGGCACAGCGCGAGCTCACACTAACGCCGGGAACTTCAGGTGAGGCGCATAGGATTCCTGTTGAAATAGTGGATGCAACCCAACCTGCTGAAGTCACTAGCAAGGGGGTCGTGAAAATTCGACCGGAGCACACCGAGGAATACATCGCCAATCACATTCGCTGCGAATCCGCTAACATTCTGGGATTTCGAATCATGGGAAAGACACAGATGCTTCTGGTCACGTTTGATACGCCACATCCTCCTAGAAGGCTCTCCTTGGACTACGAAATTGTCCCAGTGTACGAGCACCGACCTAGGGCCCTGGCATGCTTCCGGTGTCACGGGCTGGGCCACATGGCCAAGTTCTGCCCCTCGCCGGCGGTATGTCGTCACTGCGGTCGAACGCATAAGGAAGATAGCCAATGTGAAGAGACACCATTCTGCGTTGCCTGCCAGGCAGCGGGGCATATTTCTTTGGCCACCAACTGCCCCACTAGAGCGTGTAAAGCCGCAAGCTCACCACCTCCCAAGAAATCTCCTGCTACTGAAACAGAACGTGGAGAGCAGGAACTACCGCTAGTTAATAGTACAGGCACTCCTGTCAAGACATGGTCGCAGGTAATGACTTCTAACAGAGTGAAAAGTAACGGCAAGGGAGAGGATAAGACCGAACGCTTCGAGCAAGTCCAAGCAGTCTCAGCAGGCGCCTGGAGCAAGTTCCAACAACAAATGGAAAACTTAATACAGCAGAAATTAGATGCTATGCAAAAGCAGATCACATCTTGGATACAAGCCTCCCAAGGACAACACGCACAAGCAGCAATCAACCCACCACAACTCGGAAAAGCTACAAAGCCACTTGCTCCAGCACCCCCTAAGAAACCGTCTCTAATTCCACCAGAGCACACCTTGCAATCTAAAGCTACGTCGCTGCCAAACACCGAAACGCAGTATGCGTCTCAGAACTCCCCGGCTTCTCTCGAAAGGAAATCTCCCGTTACAGTGGACCGGGCAATGGACACCATCATGCAACTTCTCGAGAAATTGAACTCCCGTATGGAGGCAATTGAGTGAGCCATAGAACAACAGGAACAGGTTATCATGCAGCACAAAGAGGTCAACGAGCGGGAGCTTGCACAGCATAAGGCTACTTTAGACGAATACAACAGGAATTGGCGGCGATCCCGCAACCGCAGCAGGGATTAATCATGAAAACTCCCAACAATATATGTATCCAGTGGAACTGCAGGAGCATCTCTCAGAATGTCCAAGCGTTGAGGTATCAAGTTGATCAATACAAACCCCTCATCATTCTGCTTCAGGAAACTAGGGGCCCAGTTTCAATACATAATTATCAGACCTTCACGCACCCAACAATCACTCACGTTTCCGGAAGGGGCACAGACCTTGTGCCGTTGCAGAAAGGGCAGGCAGCAGTATTAGTTCACAAGTCATGTACTGCAATACTCATGGATACAACGCAGGCTAGCAATCATTACAGGGAGATCATGGCAGTCAAGCTTGCTTTACCCGGCAAAGGCAAACAGCACTCGTTGGTGGTGGCCTCGGTCTACTACCGACCACGTAGTGGCACCACATCGCCGAACGAATACGCATGGATTCCGAAGCTGTTGCACGAGGCCAACGGCACTCAGATCATCATAGGAGGTGACTTCAATGCCAAGCATGGTATCTGGGGATATGCCACCACCGATTCAAGAGGACGCATCCTGGCTGATGAATTAGAGTCATTACCGCTTCATATTTGCAACACCATAGGGGTGCATACCCGAGCAGGGCTTCATGCGAAGCAAGCCGATACCACGCCCGATTTAACCATTGCCACCCCGAAAGTAGTAAAACGCTGGAAAACTCATCCTACCACATGGGGCAGTGATCACTACCCCATTATTTTCACCATCAATAAGAAGATTCGCAAACAACGCGAACTTATTCGCACTATCAACTGGTCCCACTTCCGAGAGGGTGTCGGAGATAAATTCGAATCCATTGAAGAATTCGCTCAGCTTATGCGCGACAACCTCAGTTCTGCCACCGAAGAAACACTTGGGGAAGAAGACGAGGGAGTAATAGACTCCAGGATGATTGCTCTCTGGAAGAAAGCTAACAAGCTCACACAGAAGTACAAGACCAATGGTAGAAGGTATCAGACTCTCCGTCGCATCAGAGGCATCTTCGAGCTTATCAGGCAGCATGGCGAAGACCTCAGTCGAGCGCAATGGGTCTCTACCTGCGAGCGACTAGGCAAGATCAACGGCATGAAACAGCTCTGGGGGATCCTTCGCAAAATGCTTGGCAAAGGCAGAGGACAATCCCCACTAGAAACCCTTACACTTCGACACGGCACCGACAAGCACGAAGAGGAAATCATAAAAACATTCTTCCCTCACGCAAGCACTACGCCGCCCACGCCCCTCGAAACGCCAAAGCTAGACTCTACGAACCCTGACCTAGATACCCCGTTTACGCTGGGAGAACTTCATGCCGCCATTAAACAGGGTAGAAGCGATTCTGCACCAGGTCATGATGGTATTACCTGGAAAATGTTGCGAAACTTGTCAGAAGAAACGGAAATGGCTCTCCTAGAAGTCATAAACAAGCAGTGGTCCCAAGGAATTGTTCCGGATCACATGCGCCTGTCAATAATCAATCCGATACCAAAACCGGGGAAAGACTCTACAAAAATCGCCAATCTCCGCCCAATATCGCTTACACCAACCATATGTAAGCTCACTGAGCGGATGATACATACCAGGATAACCCACTACATCGAATATCGCAAACCAGGCTTACATCCGTCCCAAGCCGGATTTAGACCCAACATGGGAACCCACAGTAACCTCTGGCTGCTTCGGAGGGTCCTAAATAGAAATTCAAGGAGTGGGCCACCGGACTACATCCTAGCTGTCGACATGCGGAAAGCATTTGACAATGTCAAGCAAGATCAAATTCTCTCAAATCTAGCAAGAATATATCCCAGCCAACGAACAATAGACTGGATCGCAAGATTTCTTGAAGCCAGGCCCATTCGACTTCGCAGCAACAGCAATGCCGTTCCAGCCACTTACTATCTTGATCGAGGAGTCCCTCAGGGTTCAATTTTGGGACCACTGCTTTTTAATGTGGCCATGCTTACTGTGGCCCGTGAACTAGAGACAAGCACTAGCGCCCGCTATACCATATATGCGGATGACATAACCATTTGGACAGAAGCACAAGACTATGGCGGGAACATTGAGCACATGACCACCGAACTTCAAGCTGCCCTTATTGCACTCGAAGACACCCTTCCTAAACTGGGACTCACTTTAGCACCTGAGAAAACACAACTTCTATGTGTCAATGGCAGACGAAGCGTGCTCCTGCCCCAACAGGCAATAGTATTGACATTGGGTCAGCATGAACTCAGGGCCACCCACGGTCACGTTAAAATTCTTGGGATTCCCATCCACAGTTGCAATACAGGACAATTTTGGACGACTGAGCTCAAAAAACAATGGCCCAGGCTCTTGCACACTATAAAGCGCGTCTCCAACAAGTTCGGCGGGGCACGGCAGGCAGCCTGCACCACCCTCATCAGATCCATCGCACTTGGCAAAATCACCTATGGAAGCAAAGTCGTAACACCATCAAAAACAGCCGAAAAAAACATTCAAGTACTCTACCGACAAATCCTTCGGACAATTACAGGTCTCCCGAAGTTCACGAATATACGCAAACTGCAAGACTTAACGCCCCTGCCATCCATCGACGACATCATCAAACATGCTCAGACATCACTGAATAATCGATTGCATCTCACGACACAGGGCCAAGACACACTGCTGTGGGACACCCGACGCGTGCGCGTAGAACCGCGGAACACTGCAGCCGAAGAAACCACCCTTGCTTTTCCTCCCCTTTACCCCTCCAAGATGTCTACGCCACTCGCAACAGGGGCAACTACGGCCAGACAGCGCCTCTCTCACAGACACAATCAGTGCGACGCTAACGCAATATTTACTGACGCCGCACTCGATGGCGACCACATGGCTCTGGCCTGGTACAAACCCTCGACCGGTGAGGCCAGGCGCTATATTTGTACACTAAACTACGCGACACCTGCACAGGCAGAACTTTTTGCCATCTGGACCGCCTTACAAGACAATGCCGCGCCATCCACCATCTACACCGACTCCTTCGAAGCATTAAAGGACATTAAGGACCCCAGTGTGGAAGATATCACTGCTATACGCATCCGCCATATTCTACAGCACAAGCGGAAGAATGGCATTGACGTTAGGGTCGCATGGACACCGGGACACGTGGGGGCCCGGGGGGGAGGTAACGAGGTGGCACATGGTCTTGCCACCTCACAATCTGGAGTTTGCCTTTTCGTCTCCAACCTCTCCTACACGGGTCTCCCGACCTTGGTGACCACCCCTATGCGGATTTGCCGCCGAACTCTCATTTCGAAATGGCACGAATACGTCGCTTCCTCAAGTACGCTAACAGGAAGAGACTCAAACATGTCACTCCTCCTCACATGTTTAAGGACCTCGCCCTCAGCAGATCCCAGGAAATATTTATAAATAAAATACTTGCCAACACAGCTACTACCCCTGACAGAATTCACAAATGGCAGACAGTGGCTGACCAAAAAAAGGGCATTGACGCCTCTGCCCCCCCAATATGCACCTTCTGCCACTCCGTATGCGAAGCCAACTTGCAGCATCTCATTTTACACTGTCCCATGTTAAATATGTATCGAGACGACAGCAATATCTTTCAGCATTGCCACATTGAAGCTTTACAGAACGACATTCTCGAAAACCCCGATCACCTGGTAAAATTAGCCCACTTCGGCGTTGCTAGCGGCCTGGCTCGCGCGATTTAGTGGGTGTCTACCTCTCCTCGTAGAATAATAATAGTAATAATAATAATACTAATAATAATAATAATAATCATAATAATAACCTTTATTTTTCCATCAACGTGATGGGGGAGGTAAGGGAAAAAAAGCTGAAACAGACAGCTTGACTAGTTCCCGCCCCCCTCCCCCCCCAAAGAAAAAAAAATACATTTCATAAAGGCAGACAGTTCAGCTATCGAGGAGAAGTGATAACACATTTGTGATTGTACAAAAAAATAATACCTATCACTACAAGCATCTTTGTGGCATATGAACATGCACATTCCCAAACGAGTGAACATGCAACTGTAATAGTTGCTTTATATATACATGTCACTGCTGGAAGACATATGTAAACACCCCCACACACAACAACGGCTCACTAACATATACATAAGAGTTTGTCGCGAACATTCATCACTAAATTTCATTTAAAAAAAAAAGTTCAAACACGTGAAAGACAAACAGAAGTCTCTGATATGCGTCCCAATTTACACAAACGATAGACAATGTTCAGGGAAATACTCCTAAGGAAGAAAAAAACAATTTTAAACGCTGTTTTGATGTACTTTCTAGCTGCATAGCATGTCCGTGACACAGATACCCTCCTCCCCACCAAAGATGTCCCTCCTCCCCCACCAGCGACCTTCGGTCCTCCCTTTTCTTAATAAAAGAATTCATTCATTCATCCCAAGGTCGCTAGCCGCGGTGCCATCCGGCGAACTAGTCCCAATCGACAAAGCTGAAGAGACAGGGACCAATGGAACGACAACAGCTTGAAGGGTCGCCAAACCAGAATATTAAAGTAGTATTTGCAAGGCACAGAACGGCGCATCTTTAGTAAGAGGAGGGTGTCTAACAGCTCATTTAGGCTCAAGGGCTGCGTTGCTGCAGCTGTGAAAATCTAGAACACGGAACGAGAAATCAAATGGGGGAATAATTTTTCATTTGCGGGAGACGAGACTCCAAGTAAAAGTTTGGGGTATTTGATTGACGCATACCCAGAAATCTGAGACTCTGGGACATCGATTGCTTTTACCGCCACTTCGTGTCACTCGAATGAGCACCTGTAAAAGAGCTCCTGCAGAGATCCATTAGGCGGGAGTCATGTACAGTTTATTTTATTCGTCGCGTTAGGAGTCGTCGAATCCTCTTCATGTAACGATATTGGTCATTAGAGGTGAGTTTTGAGTAACGAAAAATCATCTCGAACCCCGACGAAAACGCTATCTTGCCATCGAATGACAAAGCACTTGTGCAACGCAGTGAAATTAAAGCATGGGGGCAAGCAGCAAGTTAAACGAGATATAGAAATAACTTTGCGAGGTTGGCTCAGTGACCTAAGCTGGGATGACCACTGATCTCTACTACAGGGGGCAAGTCATAGTCGAGATCAGGTGGGGTAAGGGTGAGCGGTGAAGATTGTGAGCAAAATAAAAAGAAAGCAATAACACGATTTTAACCTGCTGGTCAATCCAACCTCGCGGACGAACTGCCAGGGTTTATAATTCGCAAAGCATCGTCCAAGCCTTCAGTGAGGCAGTGCGAGCTCCTTTGCGTTTCTGTTAGACTGTCGCAAGACAAGGCCAGTCCCACAGTAGGTACCTGATCATCTCACGGGCACCGGTATCACACGCACTGCACCTCACTGGCGATGGCTTGTTCTTGTTCCTTAGTGAAGTGGCACAACTCACTCTTTGGTCGGCCATCAATTGGGCATTGAAAGGACTGTTATTTTTAGGTAAATGAGGAGAAATGAAATAAGTATCTTGTAAATGTGGAGAACAATGTTCACTGTTTCAGATATGCAAATACGAATGCTCAAATATTTAATATTACGATAGAAATTATATGAGCATACGAATTAAAAAGAACAATTTTAGTCTTTCACCTTTGTGACCATCCTCTGAGTGAAGCCTGCGCTGTCAAGCACCGCATAAACACTGGCGATGCCCATCCGATCCACCGACGACCATACCGGGTATCTCCAGCTGAGCGCCACATCATTCAAGAGGAGGTCGACAAGATGCTCGCCAAAGATTTCATCGAGCCACCCTGCAGCCCTTCGGCTTCTCATGTGGTCTTGTTAAAACGAAAGACGACAGTTGGAGTTTTTCCGTGGACTACCGGCATTTTAGCAAGATCAACAAAAAAAGATGAGTACTCCCACGCATAGACGACGCCCTGGATTGCCTTCACGGCGACAAGTATATTTATTCAATCGGCCTTCGGTCAGGGTACTGGCAGATAGCCGTCGATGACATGGACCGTGATAAGACCACTTTTATTACCCTGACGGCGTTTATCAGATTAAAGTCATGCCCTTCGGTTTATGCAATGCCCCGCCTCCTTCGAACGCATGATGGAGGCGCTCTTACACGGTTTTAAATCGTCCTTTGCCTGTGTTATCTTGATGATGTGACTGTATTTTCACCGACATTTGAAACGCATCTCGACTGACTTCCTCTATTCTTTCTGTGTTTTCTCAAAGCCGGCCTGCAACTTAATAAGTGCCACTTCGGGCGTCAGCAACTTATCATGCTGAGTAATCTCGTCGACTCAAGCGGTGTTCGCCCCGACCCTGACAAAGTTCGATCCGTGCAGAAGTTCCCCGTTCCGACTTGCACAAAGGAAGTTCGTAGCTTTCTGCGACTGTGCTCCTACTTCCGTTGTTTTGTCAAGAATTTCGCGGAAATCGCACGCCCTCTCACAAATTTACTGAGGAAAGGCGTATCGTCTCTTCTTCACTCCCCTATTATACTCCTTTATACTATCATATCTCTCATGTTACTTTCGCATGTTCTGTTTCCTGCCATTTGCGCTGTTTATGCCAACAAAGGCGGGGCACGCCCTGTGCCACTTCGCGTTAACTGCATGCATCATCCTCATTTCTATCCTCTGTTACAACTGTATCCTCATTCTTCTTCACCCCTTCTTCCCCACATGTGACTATGCTTGACTATACTGGACTACACTTGCCCCTTCTGGCACTTCCTGTGACCACTCACTAATCTTGTCAAACAGTGCTTTCTCTCCGTAGCATAGTTGGAGGTTCTAACACTCTCCACTCTGGCATTCGGCGTTCATCAAGGCTTGAAATGCGGGCCAATCAATTGTTCGAGAGACCATAGGGGAAGACATATTGCTTAGACCTTTGATGGCAACGTAAGTAGGAATATGGTCACTTTCGCGCGTTCCAAGTCAGTAAACCAGTACACGCTCGAAGTAAGGCATCGCGACACCAAAGTCAGGTCTAGGCAGCTGCATTACGACGACCCTTTCAAAAATGTTGGACTGCCGTCGTTCAAAAGGCAGAGGTCATGGTCCGAAGCAAAGGTACAAGAGTCTGACCTCTTATATTGGTTCTTGTACTTCCCCAAGAACGGATGCAGCGCGGCACCTCAGCAGTCTTGCCCATACTATAACTCTAAGAAAATGGAATACACCAGAGTTTGCCAACCAGCGCCTATATTCCATGGACCCACAGATGCGAATACAACTTTTACCTGGTTTTAACGACAAGAAGAAACCTTACTGTGCCGCCTGCGAATAGCAATTTCTTCTACAAACTCCTATTCATTCCTTAATGGAATGGCGGACAGTGCCAATTGCAGCACATGTGGTGTTGCGGAAACCACCAGATATCTCTTATGTGACTGCCCCAGATACAAAGAAGAGAGGATTGTCCGTCGGACTGCTTTGGGGCACTTAGACGACAGGCCTTTTACGGAGAAGATCTTGGGCCCGTGGCCTGATGCGTCTGCTATGTGCAAGGCTACAAAGGCGCTGCTGCGTTTTAGGGGCGAAGCTCCTTAAAGCGGCACCCGTTCGTCCCTCGTCGTAGTAGTGGTGTAACCAGTCTGAGAAAAATGAGAAAAAAAATTCCGAAGTTGAGGAAGAAGATGCGGTCACTGACCAAGTCAAAGTAATACACAGAGACGTTCGGGACCCGTACGGGTTCCTTGTTCACACTAAGCAGGCAAGAGCCGTAAGTCGCTTTTATACTAAAATGTGACGTAATGAGCGGGTGTAGCTGGCAGGGAGATTGCCATCTGTCCTGTTGATAGTGTCCTCCGTGGTCTGAATAAACACTGATTCTAATAGTAGTCTTGTGGCCGGATTCTTCTCCTTGGCTATTATAGTGGCGTTATCCCAATTGATGCAGTGACCGTGATTATCGGCGTGCTCTGCCAGTGCGTTCGACGCTTCTTGTTGTTGCAGACGTCCCTCCGATGTTCCTTTAATCTTCTGGTGAAGTTGCCAGTTTCGCCGATGTAACTGCAGCTGCAGTCTGCGCATGGTATCTTGTAGACAACACCAGGGTAGCTCTTGCTGTCTAATCGATCTTTCACGTTAACAAGCTGATTTCTCAGTTTGTTGGAGGGCATGTGCGCAACGCGAAGGTCATACCTTGAAAAGATACGGCTTAGAGCTACGGCTTGCTCTAAGCCGTAGCTCTAAGCCGTAGATTCGCCTTGGGCATCAACTACACGTAACATTATTTAGGGAGGCTGACGTTCCCCGTACCCGTTATGAAGCTTCTGAGCGGTCGCAACAGCGCCAATGCAACTTCGGCTCCTGCTGCTGGCACTTCCTCTACGCAAGCATCGACGCCTGCAGCCGCGACTTACGTCACGGTTTCCCCCTCGGCTCCTTGTGTTTTCACCGGAGTCAGCAGTCCTGATGTTGACGACTGGCTCCGCTTGTACAAACATGTCAGCACGAGTCACAGGTGGGATTCCACTGTTATGCTTGCCAACGTTCTTTTCTACCTCGATGGCGCTCCACGGGCATGGTTCCAGACTTACGAGAGGAGATGTCGAGCTGGGATCTCTTCAAAGAGAAGCGCGACCTGTTTTGCAATCCGTTCGGTCACCAGCTTCATGCCAAGAAGGCCCTTGCCACACGTGTACAGACGTCTAACGAGTTATACGTATTGTACATTCTCGTCGTCTTGGCCCTTTGTACCAAGGCCGACCTGAACATGTCGGAGGACGATAAGGTTAATCAGGTCCTCAAAGGCATTGCGGTGATGCCATCAATTTACTGGTGTTTACAAACGTCACCAGCATCGATATGATCCTCAAGGAGTGCCGCCGTCTCGAGTGTGTTAAAAGCCACCGGGTATCCCAACAATACACGCGACTCCGAAACACAGCAGCTACGGCTCTTTGTGGATGAACTCTTCCACTAGCGTTCGTAAGGTGACAACTTAACCCACAGCATCGCGAGGTCGAGGCAGAACACCCGGCGGCCCTTTCATTCCCGTCATCTCTACTTCTCCGGTGACGATCTCCTTGATATAGGCCGTCCTCCGTCGGGAGTTGTCAAACGTCGGCGTGAACTCCGTTCGTCCCGTACGCTCAGAATCTCTTTCTCCGCGCACGTTCCCACCTCGCTCCTCTCACTCATCTTATGGACAGGGCAACCTATCCGAATGGCGCCCCGTGGCCGACAAGCCGATCTGTTTTAACTGCCGGCGCATTGGCCATATCGCTCGCGACTGTCACAGCCGCTGGACTTCTCCGACACGCTATCTTTCTGATAACCACCCCGTCCCTCAAGCGCGTCCTTTTCCTTTGCTTCTTCTATGCCCGATTCATCATCTCAGCCTGCGACACCTCTGACTCGGCCCCGCTACTCCCGCTCGCCTTCTTCCTGCCGTCAATCTCGTTCGCTCCCCTCACGCCGTACTCCTTCTCCGAACTTTTAGCAGCACCCCTGACCGGAAAACTACATAGTGCAGCTTCTAGAGGTGGAGCTGCATTGACGACATTTACACAAAATTCTCGCTTGACGTTACCCACTAACCAGAATATCTTGGATGTTCTTGCTGACATTGTTCATGTTTGCGCGTTGATTGACACCGGGGCACATGTGTCCGTTATGAGTGCTGCTCTTTGCCGTTGGCTCACGAAAGTTCTGACGCCTGCCCCGAACCGAGTTGTATGAGTCGCCGACGGAGGAACTGTCGCTATTGTTGGCATGTGCTCTGCGCGACTCACCATTGCTGAGCGACACACCGTCGTTCTCTTCACCGTCATCGAGCATTGCCCTCACGAACTCATTCTCGATCTGGATTTCGTCGCGAATCATTCTGCCCTCATTGACTGTTACGCCGGCTCACTTCGCCTTGACTTGCCTCTCCTTGCCGGCCCAGTCGATCCGCCTCCAAGCCATTTAAGCTGCATGGATTTCATTCTCCTACCGCCTAAATCTGTGACACACGTCGACGTGTCTTGCACACCAGCTGTACCTGACGGCAATTACATGGACGCACCAATTCCGGCCGTTATGCTTACACATGGTGTTACCGTGCCGCCACACTGTGCTGACAATTGCTCGCAACCGCACCTGCCTTCCTCTTGTCAATTTCGCGTTGCCTGCGCAAGTCCTGCCTCAGGGGATCTCATTGGCTATAATTAGCGCTCTGCAGGATGATCAGGTCGAGCCATTCACCGTCGAAGATTGTTACGGCACAGCTTATACTCCGACGTCATCCCACGGAAGTGGCGTCGACATTGAGAATATGGTTTCCTCTGACCTTGCACCTGCTCAAGCTAAAGCCCTCTGCCGCGTTCTTGAAGGTTATCGCGACATTTTTTACTTTGACAGTCAACCCTTAGGTCAAACGTCCATCGTGACCCATCGCATAAATACTGGCGGTGCGAACCATATTCACCGACGTCCATATCGTGTTTCGGTGTCGGAACGAGCTGTTATCCATCAGGAAGCAATAAGATATGCTCAAAAAGGACATTATCGAGCCTTCCTGTAGTCCTTGGGCTTATCCTGTCGTACTTGTCAAAAAGGATCGAACGTGGCACTTTTGTGTAGATTACCTCGACTTAAAAAAATAACAAAAATGACACTTGCCCTTGGCCACGTATTAATGACGCTCTAGACTGCCTGTATGGTGCCACCTATTTTATTCTATCGACTTACGGTCCAGCTACTGGCAAATATCCGTCGAGGACATGGACCGAGAGGAGACTGAATTGTTACCCCTGACGGTCTTTATCAGTTCAAGGTGATGCCTTTCGGTCTCTGGAACGCGCCCGCCACCTTCGAACAAATGATGGACTCTTTGCTTCAGGGGTTCAAGTGGTCCTCCTGTGTGTGCTATTAGGACCACGTCGCTGTTTTCTAGCCCATATTCTACACACATCTCGATCGTGTTTCAACGATTCTTGACGTGTTCCGCCAGGCCGGTCTCCAGTCGAACTCGTCAAAATATCACTTCGCTCGCCACTAAAGCACCGTCCTTAGACAGCTGGTGGATGCCAGAGGCATGCGACCTGATCCGGGCAAAATTCGTGCCGTTACGAACTTTCCTGTTCCGAAGTGTATAAAAGATTTTCGTAGTTTCGTAGGGCTGTATTCTTATTGCCGGCGCCTTGTCAAGGATTTTGCGTCCATTCCAGCTCCCCTTACCGACATCTTGTAGAAAGACGTTCATTTTTCTTGGAGTCCTAACCATGCCGCATCTTTTTCTCATCTCACTACTCTCCTTACCACACCTCCAATTCTGGCCCACTTTAACCCCTCTGCCCGAACGGAAGTTCGAACTGATGCCAGTGGTCATGGCATAGGAGTAGTGTTAGTACAACGCCAGCGTGGACATGACCGCGCTATAGCTTATGCCTGCCGACTTCTATCACCGCCAAGCGCAATTATTCACTCACAGAGCGCGAGTGCCTCGCTCTTGTGTGAGCAATTGCCAAGTTTCGCTCATACCTGTACGGACGCCCACTCTGTATCATCACTGATCACCACGCTCTCTGCTGGCTATCCTCGCTCAAGGATCCCAAGGGACGACTCACTCGCTGGGCTTTACGCCTGCAAGATATGCCTTCTCCGTGGTATATAAGACGGGGCACTTGCACCAGGAAACAAATGTTTGTCCCGTTACCCCGTCGAAGAACGGCAAATGCGGACGCCATCGCTTCCGTTTTCTCTGTGTCCAGTTGCTTCAAATCGGCAACGAGCAACGCCGCGATCCTTCGTTACGAGCCCTCATCGACCATCTGTAGTCAACACCTGGTGCGCCTCTGTCACGGTCTCAGGGTGGTAAACACGACGCAAGGAGCGTTTGGGTTAAGAAAAGCCTTTATGGGGCATGATCACAAGAAAATACAAATATTAAGAAAACACGCGTTATCAAACCAATATCTAAACCCTAACACAACAAACTATATATACAAAGCTGGATAATTACAAATACTAACTTAAGTCCTCGCACACGACGTATAAACAGTTCAAAATATTTACATGAAGTCCCTTGACATGGCCACGTCACGTCGTCGTCGCTGCTTCCGGCGACACGTTGTTGGGCCCGCTGATGCGTCGTAGAGTCGGCGTCGCTGATTCCGACGTTCGGCCCTCGGTTGAGCTGGTGAGGAGGTCAGGATGGTGGGGTGACCTGCGCGCCTGGAGCGCCCGGTCAACTCCGCAAGCCTGCGGATCGTAGCCGCAGGGAATCCGGGAAGCAGCGCCGTCAGCCCGTAGCTGCGGCTTCCGATGGGGCGTTCGCTCAGCTCGCGGGTCGTGGCCGCGGCAGCTGAAGCACAGCTTCCATTGGGTTGCCGCCGTCTCCGCGATTCACCCGTCCTGTTCGGCCTCCAGCTCCTTCTGCCCTGCTGTCGTCCCAGAGGGTAGCTGGGCTGCTCTCTTCGGCTACGTGTCCCTTATCCCATTGGCCACGTAGCTGCGCGTGCACTTTTGTGCTTCTTCTTTTGCTTTCATGTTGTATTCCTTTGAGACCGCTCTTATTTTCTAACTTCTTCTTTCTTTATTTCTGTCACCGACTCCACGTGTCTTCTTGTTCTCTTCTTCTGTTTTTTCTTTTTCTTTCTTTCTTCATTTTGTGGCTCATGACATATGCCCACCTTCAAGAGTTTTTCCATGTGAAAAACTGCGTCTTCCTTGTACCGGATATGTCCGCCGTCTTCACACGTCGTTGCAGCATTAGCCCTTGATGGCTTTCACCATTTTTGTCAGTTGCACCACTGGGTACCTTCCCCGCACACCACTTCACTTCACTTCACTTCACTTGTTCACTGCACTGTACACATTCTCGAGTTCACTATTGCACACAAAAAAGTCATTGTCCAATACTCCTAAACCACAACACTGCTAGGGTAAACTCTTGATAACACTTGTCACGCTATATACTATGAAGCTCTACTCATAAAATCTGCTCCAACATTTTCTCTTCCCTTGATGTATTCTACGTGGAAACTATATTCTTGAAGCGCAAGGCTCCATCTCATCACTCTGGAATTAGTCAACTTTGCTTTATTTAGGAACTCAAGGGGTTGGTGATCTGTCTGCACCCTAAAATGTTTTCCATACAGGTATATGTGAAACCGTTTGACTGCCCATACAAGAGCTAAACATTCTTTTTCCACAGTCGAGTAGTGCCTTTCCCTTTCGAGCAATCGTTTGCTTGCATAGAATACCGGATGTAATACATTGTCGTTTTCTTGCAGCAACACCGCCCCAAGCGCTTTCTCTGAAGCATCTGTGCGCAAAACAAATTCGCTTTCTAAGTTGGGCGCCACCAGAATGGGAGGATTGGCCATGTGCTGCTTGAGTGTTTCAAATGCGTCCTGTTGCGCTTTTGTCCATTTCACTATATTGCTTGCACCTTTCTTTGTTAATTCCACCAAAGGATCAGCTATCTCCGCATAATGTGGAATGAAGTCCCTGTAAAATCCCGTCAATCCCAGAAAAGACTGTACTTCTTTCTTGTTCTTCGGTGGGTTTGCTTCTTGAATCTTCTCTAGTATTTCCTCTTTCGTCGAAATGCGTCCCATGCCTAACTTGTGTCCCAAAAATGACACCGCATGAAAACCAAATTCACACTTCGTTGGCTTGATGGTCAGCTTGGCTTCCTGTAATCTATAAAATAATCCTTCTAATGCTTCCAGGTGCTCTTCCCAAGTGTCTGTTGCCACCAAAATATCGTCAATATAATGTTCTACGTTTTTCAGACCGTGAAGTACTCTTCTCATGAGTTTCGTAAATACTGCAGCGGCTGTCTTTAGTCCAAATGGCATGTACTTGAATTGAAATAGCCCATTTGTACTTGAAAATGCCGTCTTTTCTTTGGATGTCTTCTCCATGGGTATTTGCCAGTACCCCTTCGCTAAATCAAGCTTTGAAAAAAACTTTTTTCGTGCCACCTTTGCAAAAACAACGTCCACTCTTGGTATTGGCTCAGAGTCAGACACTAATACGCTGTTTAACCTCCTGAAGTCTACACAAAGCCTATTAGAGCCGTCTGGTTTCTTCACAACGACCAGAGGTGCGTTGTAAGCTGATGTAGACCTTTCAATGATGTCTTGACGTAACATCTCGTCAACTTCCTTCTCGATAGACTCTTGAACCACAAGTGGCAATGGGTATTGTTTGACGTACACTGGTGTGTCCGTGGTGCATTCTAACTTGCACTCAATCACATTTGTTCTTCCTGGTAGGTCTGAGAATAACTTCTCATACTTTTGCAATAATGATTTTAACTCTGCTGCTTCTTCTCCGTCCAGACATGGATTAATGACTGATTTTTCTAGCCCCATGGTTTTCTTGTGGTTGTAGGTGTGTACTTCCAAGTCTTCTTTCTCTTCTGTGACTACCATGTTGACAACTTCGGATTCTTGCGAATTAGGTCTCTCTTCATATTTCTTTAACATGTTGCATGTGAAATACTTTTTTAGAATCGTTCACCAGAAGCTCGTAATCCATCTCGTTCCTTTTCTGGATTACCTCGAATGGTCCCTTCCACTGCATCAACAGTTTGTTTCCATCACTGGGTAGAAGGATAAGTGCTTTGTCTCCTGGATTGAGTCGTCTTGCTACTGCCTTCTTGTTGTAATAGGTCTTATAGCGTTCTTTGGCTTCCTCCAAACTACGATGTGCTAGCTTACACGTTTCTTCCAGCTTCTCTCGAAGTTCCAACACGTAGGTGTATGTTGTTTTGACTTCGGTGTCGAGTCCTTCATTTGCCCATACCTCCTTGAGGATAGTTAACGGACCTCTAACCGTGCGTCCATACAACATCTCGAACGGTGAAAAATTGAGACTTGCTTGTGGCACTTCTCTGTATGCAAACAATAATGCTGGTAGGTAACGGTCCCAATCCGTAGGTCTTTCTTGACACATCTTCTTTATCATGTTCTTCAATGTGCCATTAAATCTTTCTACCAGGCCATTCGCCATAGGATGATACGGCGTTGTGAGCAACTGCTTTATCGAGAGCAACCTGTTGAACTCCTTCATTAGGTCAGATGTGAAGTTGGATCCCCGGTCACTAAGGATTTCTCGGGGCAGACCATACCGAGAGAACATCTCTATTAGAGCCTCGGCAACCTGAATTGAATCTATACCTTTTAAGGCAATAGCTTCTGGATACCGTGTCGCCATATCGACCATCGTGAGAACATAGCGGTTTCCTTTTGCTGATACCGGCTTTATTGGTCCTACGATGTCTATCGCTACTCTCTCAAATGGCATGTCAATGGTTGGCATATTCCCAAGTGGAACTCGCTTCACTCGTCCTTTTGGTATCGTCCGCTGGCAAATGTCACAGGATTTTACATATCGCTTCACTTCGCTTTGTAGCCCTGGCCAGAAAAATTCTTCTGTGATCCTCGCCACCGTTCTTTTTATGCCTTGGTGCCCGGCCATGATGCTGTCGTGTCCCAAATTCAAGACCGTCCGTCGTAGTGATTTAGGAACCACCAACTGCATCACTTCTCTGCCCGAGGTAAACTTGCATCTTCTGTACAACAATCCATTTTTCTTCTGGAATTCAAAAATAGTTCTTCCTCTTTTATTTGTAGTCGCCTCTCCTTCCTTCTCAAAACAGGCTTGTAGTGAATCATCCTTTCTTTGCATTTCTGCAAATTCTGTTGGCGTCACCGCAAGTACTTCGGTTGTAGGTATCTTCAGTGCCCTCAATGTTTGCTGCGTACTTGATCTTGTGGCTATCGCCGACGACACTGCTGGACTATTCTCCGTAGTCTTAATTCTTTGTGTCGTCATGTTAGGATCATGCTCTTGCTGTTTTTCTTTCGCTTTTCCCGTGTCGGTGCAGCTGCTCTTCCACTTGATATCTGGGTCATCGACGCTTCTTACGCCTGGTAGATTGCCCAATATTAAATCATATAGTGGCTTATCTACACACTTCACTATCAGCCATCCGGAGTAGTAGGGAGTAGAAACTTGAATTCTGGCCTCAGGTAAATGCCTAACCGTGCTGTCGACCATGATAACCGCCGCTGTTTCTCCTGTTAGTTGTTGCTCTCCAATCAAACTCCGTCTCACCAAGGCCGTGTTGGTCCCACTATCTCGAAGAACTGAGACTCGTATTCCGTTGATCTCTCCATCAACTACAGGAAGACCCAATGATATTCTCTTCTTCTCGAACGCGTCCTGGTTGTCCGGGAGCATGGTTTTCGACGTATCCTGGGTATCCTTGGTCGATTCTTGCGATGATGCTGCCTTTCCACCATTTAACGAAACCACTCCTGCTGCCTTTTCTCGGTTCTGTAGTCTGCAGTCTTCTGTGTGATGACCTCGTCTCTTGCAGTGCTGACAAATGATATGCGCCTGTGGTCGGTTCCCTCCTACACGACAATCGACTGCCCGATGACCGACGCGGTTGCACAGGAAGCATCTAAGTACCTTAGGTACCGCACCTTGCCTAACTTGGGTTACATCATCGTCTCTTTTACGAGTTTCTTCTTCGTTTTTACCTAAATTCCTCAAGCCTTGCGCTTCCAGAAATTGGTCAGCAGATTCAGCGAAATCATCTAGACGTTTCAATGAACGCTCTTTAAGAAAAACATTGAGTTTTGGGCTACAACAAGTCAAGAACTGCTCAATCACGATACGCTCCCTGACTCCTTCGTACGTCTTCTCTGTGTTTGCCATTTCCATCCATCTATCAAAATAATTTGTTAAACGGCAAGCAAACTGCTTACCAGTCTCTGATTGCTCTGGTTTACTATTCCGGAATTTCTCACGGAATCCTTCTGCAGTTAGCCTGAATCTCTGCAATAATGCTTTCTTGACTTTGTCGTAGTCCATTGACTCAGATGCTGGCATTCTTCCGAACACGTTCAACGCTTCGCCAACTAAACACAAACTAAGTGCTGTCGCCCACTCAGATCGCTCCCAGCCTTGTCCTAAAGCAATCCTTTCAAAACGATGTAGATAAGCATCAAGGTCATCTCGCTTATCGTCAAATGGAGCCATTAACTTTCGTGGACAAATTGTCTTTGTTCTTTGCGGCTCCATTTCCGAAGAAACCGACGATCTGTCCGCGTCATCTCTTCCGATAGACACATCGGCCAAACGCAACTTCAACAACAAAATTTCTTTTTCCGCTTCGCGTGCTTCTCGAGCTTCTTTTTGTGCTCTATCAAAAAGGCTAAGCGATTCTTCGCGGCTAAGTCCCAGAGAATTGGCTACCCCCAACAGCTTCTCATAATCCATGTTCCTGCGACGTGTGAGACCGAGTATTCAGGAAATAAATCCTGGCAAGCTCGCCAATATTTTGTCACGGTCTCAGGGTGGTAAACACGACGCAAGGAGCGTTTGGGTTAAGAAAAGCCTTTATGGGGCATGATCACAAGAAAAATACAAATATTAAGAAAACACGCGTTATCAAACCAATATCTAAACCCTAACACAACAAACTATATACAAAGCTGGATAATTACAAATACTAACTTAAGTCCTCGCACACGACGTATAAACAGTTCAAAATATTTACATGAAGTCCCTTGACATGGCCACGTCACGTCGTCGTCGCTGCTTCCGGCGACACGTTGTTGGGCCCGCTGATGCGTCGTAGAGTCGGCGTCGCTGATTCCGACGTTCGGCCCTCGGTTGAGCTGGTGAGGAGGTCAGGATGGTGGGG
Organism: Dermacentor silvarum; assembly: GCF_013339745.2. Classification (NCBI taxonomy): domain Eukaryota; kingdom Metazoa; phylum Arthropoda; class Arachnida; order Ixodida; family Ixodidae; genus Dermacentor; species Dermacentor silvarum. Next base: position 125,210,734 of record NC_051163.1, on the reverse strand, counting down.
TGACCTGCGCGCCTGGAGCGCCCGGTCAACTCCGCAAGCCTGCGGATCGTAGCCGCAGGGAATCCGGGAAGCAGCGCCGTCAGCCCGTAGCTGCGGCTTCCGATGGGGCGTTCGCTCAGCTCGCGGGTCGTGGCCGCGGCAGCTGAAGCACAGCTTCCATTGGGTTGCCGCCGTCTCCGCGATTCACCCGTCCTGTTCGGCCTCCAGCTCCTTCTCCCTGCCTGCGTCCCAGAGCGTAGCTGGACTGCTCTCTTCGGCTACGTGTCCCTTATCCCATTGGCCACGTAGCTGCGCGTGCACTTTTGTGCTTCTTCTTTTGCTTTCATGTTGTATTCCTTTGAGACCGCTCTTATTTTCTAACTTCTTTCTTTATTTCTGTCACCGACTCCACGTGTCTTCTTGTTCTCTTCTTCTGTTTTTTCTTTTTCTTTCTTTCTTCATTTTGTGGCTCATGACAGTGGGCAATTTCGTTGGCTGGACTGCGCCTCCGCCGCTGCTTCCCACTGCACTGCATCCGCAGCGTGCAAGGTCAACACGAGATTAGAAAATAGAGGAAGCATAAAGGAGAAGGGTTCACTGCCATTTTATCCGCGTGGCTGAGACGTCGGCACTAGTGTGTGCTAGAATACGGTTGTCTAGAACACTCTAGTCGGCATGTACACGCTTGTTCCGGCTGTGATGCAGCAACGGTGACCTTGCAATTTGAGAGAGGGTGAAATTTCCGCCCCGGGTTCTTTTTTTTTTTTTTTCTTCCTGTTCCTTCGCGCGCAGCATTGAGGGGTCTCTCCTGAGCTTTTGCTCTATGGCGGTGTCGGAGCAATGCTGGTTGGAGGCGCCTCCGCGTGATTTGGCGCGCTGCTAAGAGGATTGTCGTTGCGCGGTATGTTCAAATTAACCGTCGCAAATGCTTTCGCATTCGAATTACCGGGTGTTTTCGTCCATTGGAATACATGCAAGTTGGATGGGACCACAACGTCAGTTCGAATTAAGCGTGTTTGAATTAACGAGATTCGACTGTAACTAAATTAAAGAGTCAGAGGTGAACTCACTCAGGTACATGTACATAAAAAGCATTTATTTCTTGAAGAAAAAGTCTCTGATGTCCTTCTGCTTCTTTTTCTTCGTCAGGTCACTTAGCAGACTTTTTGAAATCCATAAAAACGCGTGCGCATGTCGTCGCTGATTTCATCCGCGGCCATAGCACGCCTCAGAACGTCGAGCGCGTGTAGCGTTTCAGCCGCCGGTGGTGGTCCTTCGCCGTTGCCCATGTCTATGTCGTCGCTATCATCGCTAGAATCAGCAGCCTCGCCTATGGCCTCTTCGACAATATCTTCTACCGTGCGCGCACCACAGGTGGCGAGATTGTCATCTGCCATGCAAAGTCATCAGCAGTGCACTCGACATTAAGCCGTTCCCAATCCTCAGTGGTATCTTCCGGCTCTGGGGGCACCTCTTCTGGACTCCGGAAGAAGCCGCATTTGCCGAAGCAGTTCGCTACGGTAGTCGGAGTTACCCGATCCCATGCCATAGCAATAAAATGGATGGCGTCCAAGAGGCTTATTCGCAGGTGGCGTTCGTCCTTTCGATCAATTTTAGCAAGTAGGTGGTGCACAAGAAGGCTCTTGAAATGGTGCTTTAGTTCTTTATAATCCCAGCGTCAAGTGGTTGCAGATGCATCGTCGTGTTCGCGGGTAAAAAGACAAGTTTGACATTTTGAAGCATTACTTGCCTCGGGTGGGCGGCGCACTGGTCAAGAAACAACAATCTTCCGATTCATGCAAGCCATCCTCCTGTCAAGGAACGACAGAAACTCTTCGAACAGCGCCACCGTCATCCACGCCTCTTTGTTTGTGCAATATACACACGGCAAATGACTCGCGTGCTTGAAGCACCGGGGCTTTTGAAACTTGCCAACTACTGTGAGCTTAAGTTTCTCCGATCCGCCGGCGTTACAGCATAAGAGAACAGTAGTGCGCTCTTGCTTTTTTTGCCTCCTTTGCAAGCTTTGCCTTTTAAACAGAGGCTCTTCTCGGGTTGCAGGTTAAAAAACAGACCTGCCTCATCAGCATTAAAAACATCACGAGGCTCATACTCCGTGATGAGTGACGGCAGCTTCACTAGCCAGCCGCTGACAACTGCCTTGTCAGCTTTTTTTCGCTTCGCCACAAACGCTTTTATAAACGAGACCATGCCTAGTCTTAAAACACTGCAGCCACCCTCCTGAGGCCTGGAATCCATCGATGTTCACAGCAAGTGCAAACTCGTCGGCTTTCTCCCGCAAAAATTTACCGTCAATATTTACACCAGCTGCGGTTACTTCTTTAAACCAAGTCGGGACAATCTCCTCAAGCTTCACGTGCTGAGCGGTCTTCGCTTGCTTCGCGTTGACTTTGAATGAAAGCACGTTTTTCATGATAGAGTCTCGCTGTCCAACAATTGTGCTCAGTGTTGACGTTGCGAGCCCTAGCTCCTTAGCCAACTCTGTCCGCTTCCTCTTGGGATCCTCATCGACCTTTCGAAGAATGTCTAATTTTTTTTAAAAGAGAGTGCTTTCCGCTTGCGAGACATAGTTCGCTGCGTCTAGGCAAAATGGCGCAAACACAAAGAACGCGGCCCGAAGCACAGCTGCCACTCCGCCTGATGGCACGCAGAAAAGGAGGAAAAGTACAAAAGCAACAAAAGCGCCACCGCTTCAAACTCTTAGCGCCCAACGCGACCTCCGCGCTGTCCGGCGCCGCGTCCGCGCCTCCGCCCCAACAGAGAAAGGGAGAAAGCGCGTGACTGTGCGCTGCTGTTCTCTTTCGCGGCCGTTCGGCGGCGTTTATTCGTATGAGCCGACGCAGGCCGAAAATCGATTCGCTACAACCGTTCTCTAGCACGTTGCAAAGTAATGGGGCTCGGCCGGGACCACAGAAAAATTCGTATCATCCGGAAATCCGTATTAGCCATGATCGTATCATCGAGATTCCACTGTATATTGTTACAATCGGTATTGTTATAAGTGGGTTCAACTGTATTTTATGACAGCTTTTAAATGCTGGTAACATGGACGATGGGATCCACTGATCCAAAAAATAAGATGTTTGTTTACTCTAGCAGTGCAGTTTTTAGGATGGCTCAGACAGCCCTATTTGCTTTGTGCTAATTCAAAACAACACCAAATGTCACCAGGAGCCTGTGAGATTTAAATTCTGTAACTGGTGCTTATTTGTTGTTACATGGGCAACATTGAAAATGGTGTTGGCCCCGTGGGATTGTAATTGGTTTGCTGTGGTCTACTTGGCTCCACTGAAGGAAGGTTCAACCCAATGCATAATTTGCAAAAAATTGAAAAAAAAAAGTGAATGGAAAAAAGCTTGTTACAACGGACCAGAGTTGACACTCGTTACAACGGACCAGAGTTGACACTCGTTACAATGGACCAGAGTTGACACTTGTTACAAAGGACCATGATAATAAAGCCAGACGGGTCGTTATGTCCAAAGTCTGTTCTGTCCAAATAAGGGTCATGGTATGGTGTGAAATCGCGAAACTTTGCATATACCACGGTCTAACCCATAAGCAAATGAAAAACTACAAGAACTTCGAAATTAAAGTAAACAACTATAGATAAATGGGTTTATGCAGTAATCGTACAATGATCGCATCATAGTAATCATACAACATTTCTCATACAACAAAAGCATTTCATGCTCACACTTGGTTTGGAGAGTGGAACTAAAGATCCTTCTTGCCTGCCCTGTGCATAGCAGCTTCTTTTATTTGCCTGGGTACCCCGTGGAACAATTTCAGAATTAAATTATTAGTAAGCATGAAGGCCTGTTTCATGCAGATACTGCAACAGCAACTTATGAACTGTATTGTCCATGAGCTGTGGTTCATAGTCATCAGGTTGGTTGATTTGTGCTGCAGCTTTTGTTACGTGTGACAATGTGTGACGGATGAAGGGTGCTGATGTTGATGTGGCACTTTTTTCTCTCTAGTTTCTCTTTTTGATGACAGACTAGCTAAAAAGTTTGGTATCTGCTTTTATTTGCTTAAGAATCAATGTTTTCATTTGCAGGCTGTCAACTGTGGTTCATGCTGATCAAATTCTTGTGATCCAGGAAGGGGAGATTGTAGAAAGTGGCCAGTGAGTATCAGTACAAACACGCTTCGTCTACAGTATTTATGAATGGGTAGATCTTGTGCATGAATGCAATGTTTCCGAAAAAGCCCACATAGGTGTGGTATGTCTAAAAATAGCACAAAATTAGCTAAATATCTAACCTAAAGAATGTGGCATAAAAACCAGCACTTGAATTTAAAATATAGTATATATATTTTTTTTTACGAGGTGGGCTGTCCAAGGCATAAAAAAAAAAAAACTTGAAAAATCTACAAATTTGAATGCAACTCTGCACTCTGCAGTAAGTCCAGGAAGGCTCTGTAATTAGAGTCATCTTGAATTCACTTGCTGAAGTTAGCATGCCAGTCAGTGTGAAGGCCAGACTATTTGAGCAAGGGCTCCCGGATATGTTGTGTGCCTTTGTTCATTCTGTTTCCTTACACATTTTAGCAGTTGACTGTACTTCTCAGTAACGATGAAGAGAAACAGTCAATAATGGTCGCCAACATCAACTACACTGTTACAATTGTGAACCCTACACGTTGCTAAGCAACAGTGATGGCCTTTTTAAAAAAGTTGCTCTTTTTATTTCTGATGAAGTTGTGCATCCAAAGAGGCTGTAATCTGGCCACCATCGCCAAGTGATATGCTCCAGTGGACGATTCATGTCTGTAACATTACAATACTTTTTATGATTGAACCTCTCCTTTCTTCCGTTGCTTCCATGGGAAAATATTGCATTGCCTTAGGTGCTGATGCCCCGTGATATTTTTTTTCCATTTTCCTTTGCAGTCATGACGAGCTTCTTGAGTACGGCGGTATATATGCTGCCATGTGGCAGCAGCAGCAACAAGGCACTGGAAACACTGGGCCTTCGGAAGCACCTGATGAGGGCTTCCCTGAACCATAGTCGCCTCTCCTTTGGCTCTTTGCCAGCCAATTCCCTGGCTCGCCCAACGAAGTCACTTGTGTTTATCTACTTTATTTGTTGAACCCTAGGGTTGGGACCATTGTGATTATGTTTTTGCACTGGGGCTACAGTGCCGGCTGTAAGCCTTTGAGCACAGATTTTAACTTCTGCGCTGAAGGGTTTCAATGCCAGATGTAACATTCATATATCTGCGCCAGCTACTCCTGAAGGGCGTGTGCTGTTTGCGTTTCTTTTATTCTAGTAGTTCTTTCTTATGCTTGTTTCACCATTAGTTCTGATCCTTGTGTGCAGTCAGTCAGTCAGACAATGCTGCAGCCATTATCACTGCGATAGAATTTTAGTTAATGTTGAGGTCGTTGTGAGGGAATAACTGTAGGCCAAAGGACTGCTCCTGTATCTCTTACTGAACCGTGCGGCACTCACAAGTGATCATGCTTGTCTTTTAGTATACAAAGCTGTAAATTTCTCTTCACTCTTTTCCTTCTTTATTTAAATTCCATAAGGAGGTACTTATTTATTGTATGCGTAATGGTCATTACACTTTAACCTCTTATTGCATTGCAAGATGCTTATGTTTGTCAATATCGGTTAATTCAGATTAGCAAATAGTCAAAAGCCTTTTTTATCCTTTTTGTGTTAGTCTTTCTCTCCAAGTGTGGAATGAATGCGCAGACTTTGTGGGAGAGCTCTTTAACTACGATTTCGCAGCATTAATGATCCATTGAAAGTTTACGCACCATACTTTTCACTTATTTGTTCTGCGGTGATGTTCTTGGAGAGGGGCTCACGTCAGCAGCATATACGGGGCTGTGCTATCTTTGTGCCTTTTGCTGAGCACTTCTGGTGTGCAGTGGACAGAGAGTTACTGTCCATTGTGACTTTGTGTACATATATATATTTTTTCAATCTTGGAAAACAGATGGGCATTTCGGCTGCCTGCGTATGGCAAGAGCCAGCAAGTGAAAAGAAAAAAAAAGTATCTTGATAGCTGTATTATCCTCGCATGCCTTTCTATTGTCTCTTCACGATATCAGATTCTTTTGCCAGTGTTTCATATCCATATCTGGCTTGTTTTCAAGCCGCATGGAATGTGTGGAAGACAAATATTTTATCACGTGATTCGGTGGCCTAGTAGTCCAGATTTCTTTGTGAAATTGTGAGTATAATGTACTGCGTGCAACAGTGAGCCCTGAGCAGTTGAGTTGCTCTGAACGCACACGGGGTGATTACTTGTAATGCTATGCAGTGTTGCAGTAAGGTTATGTTTGTTAATTGAAGTACATTTGCTAGTATGTGTAACACTCATACTTAGTGTGTAGTTAACCTCGTGATAGCTGCAAATGTGATCAGTGCCTTGTAGGCACGTTTATGTGCTTTTTGGAGTGTAGTTGATATAGCTAAGCATAGGGGACAATCTACTTCATTTACCTGTCCTATTACAGTCAACTGTCCCTGATTCTACCTCCATTGAACACTTAAAACTGGTTCAGTTATCTTGTTTGGATTAGTTTTGGTTTAAAAAGGTGTTGAAAATATGCAGGCCCTTTTCGAGGGCTTTAGAACGATACTTACTTCAAAGTAAGTTTAAATCAAAATATGTATAAGAAGTGAAACTCAGTGGTACGTGCAGATTTACGTGCAGTGGTATGTGCACATGGACAGTGGTCATTTGCATGAGAATTCTGAAGATGATTAAACCAAGCTGCAGTCATGTTTGCGCTTAAAAGTCCCCATGGCAGCCTGTCCCAGGAACATGCAGACCACATTGTACAATGTGATTTGCCACTGCATTGCCTTTAGTCGACGGGGCTAGCGAGCAATATGGAACTGTACTTTAAAAGAGCTTGCGAAGAAAATTTGCTGAGATTTCTAACAAGCAGGCTAGCTGAAGGTGCATGTAATCATGACCACATACACCAAACTACACTTATAGCTTTTTGATCTACTCTAAGAGCAGCTGAAACTGGTATTGCTTGTCATGTGGTTCCTCTTTTCCTGCTCTTGTAATGTTCTGGCACTGGGGGTACAGTTGCCTATTTTGTTTTGTTTATTTTGCAACAAGTAGGCAGAAAATCATTTGGCTGGATTCACTACTTTACAGAGGGTGTTCAAAGAGGTTTGGTTTCTTCAAGTGGAAAGTGTTTGCGCAAAGTAATGCAGGGTTATCTTTTTTTTTTTCTTGTAATAGGCGATATGCAAAGCCTGCAAGTGAGCTTTCTCCACACGGCCTCATTTGATCTAACCTAGATGACGAACCTCTGGCTAGAATTGGAATTAGGGTGCCAACGTGCGGGCTGGTAACACCATTCTGCCGCCCTTGATTCTCTGCATTGTCTAAGCTTTGAAATGTGTCTCAGCTTCAAGAATGTGGCCACCTTGGTTAGGGCAAGTCATGTGTGTTGGAAAGCCCGCTTACCGAATTTAGCATAGCGTCCATTTCTGCTCAGGATGTGGATGCTCTAACACCAAGCATCCACTAGTTTGCGGCCCGTTGTGAAAGTTACAGGTGTACAAGAAAGCGAGAGCGTAACAAATGGGAGAGGGCGTGAAGGTACAATGTGGTCTGGCAACCCAAGCCGCTTCAGCAATGTGCGCACACATCTTGCCTCATAGTTAAGAGCATCCCGGTTTTACGTAGCAGAATTGGTGATTGATAGTGTTGTTCCAGCCTTGTAGCAAATGCGCACACATCATGCTGTACTGAACAGTTCTAATAATAAGCCTGTATCTGTTGCCACATTGCCCATCTTCAGTTTGCGGGCCATTCTACCATTTCTTTTATTATTTTCCTGGTCATTAAAGGTCTCATCTGGCCTCATAGTTCACGGTCTTACTGAAGCTGATGGGTGATGAGGCAGTTTCGTATTCCTCACCTTGTGCTGGACAGTTCTTTAATAATACTTTGACTACTGTCATGTTGCCCATGTTTAGCTGGTGGAGCACTTGGTATATTTATTTTATTTTCACAGCCATCAAAAGTTCTCCCATGTCATATTTGTGGTTGTGTCACGTTCATACGAAGGCTGTACTACTTGTACCATGTGCGCATTGTATTTTATATTTCCCTCTGATGGTGGGATTACGTACATGTTTTATTACCTCTACAGGACCTGCAGCTGCTGTATTTACTCGAATAAAATAACGTCTTTTTTTTTCAGCTGACGTTATAAAAAAGTGTTTTGGGTAATGTGTTTAAGTTTTGAGGATCATTTAAGTTATGCCAATGGTTATCAAACATCTGCATAGAAGATAGTATTCAGATTTGAGAAACATGAAATACCGCAAATGACTTTCGAAAGTTTTATTTGGAAAAATAAGGGGTCGTGCTCGAAGTTTGTAGCTGAGAAGTATTTCACCAGTCTAAAATATGCTGGTAGACTTCTTGCAGCTGTGATACACTGTTGTCTAGGCTGCCACTTGTTATCTGGCTCGTGAGTTCATTTATGTGGTCAGACAGGTGGTATCATCAGGCCATTTTTCTTAATATTTTTTAATGGGTCAAGGGTCAGTATTAGATTCTGCCTTTTTTCCTGTAATCATCTAAAGCTGTGTTGTTTCACACAGCTTTATCACCACTCATGGTAGCCTAAGTGAGCTGAATTGGCGTGCATTTTCTTGCATGCCTGAGTTAGCTTTGGTTTGCTGCCTTATTAAAATGTGGTTGTCAAGCCTCAGTGCCTAGGAAATGCTACTGTAACAAAAAATGTTCAAGCATGTTATCCCATTTGATGTTTTTATTTTTTGCTTTTTATATCTTGAACATCCACTGTTGTAGTTGTTGATACAGCAAGCTATGTTAGGCTATTCACATTCTACTTGTGAATATCCAGGCATATTTGCTTGATGTTCTTTTTGTATCCGTGGGGCAAGCAAGCCAGGTGCTGTTGAGAGTTTGTGTATATGTGCCCCTGCGAAAGGTAGAGATTCATGTTGTATGTGTGTAATAGTTTTTTGAACAAGCAGAAGGTCCTATGTCTGTGGGATGGAGTTATCTGAACACATTCATGTTGTATTTGTGACATTTTTACCATTACTGCTTGCAATATTTAGCAGAGTGAATGAAGGCAAAGCCATGAACATAGTGTTGTGTGCTCTGCAGTGCAGGGGGCATTTATTATGACTGGTAATTGATGTCCAAATAATGATTACTGCAGGACTCAGTTTGAACATCATTTGCTTATTTTGTCCTCACGACAAAAGTGTCAAGCAGTGCAAGGACATAAAGGTTGTTTCATCCAGCTGGAAGCAAACTTAGGAAAGAAACGGGTACTTTGTTTGTAGATATGACTAATAGCATTGTGTTCTGTGAGATTAAGCTACTCGGAATGGAGCTTGTTATTTAGTTAAATCAGCTGTCCAAAATTTTAAATATTGATTTTATGGCGCAAGTTATATTTGTCAGTTGACAGTTGTAGAGCATGTTCAGAAGCACCTAATGCAGGTGTTTCGAACTTTTATTTCGTTCTTTTTTTTTTTTTTTTTGAAGACAGCTCCTGAAGTACCTAAAGACAAGATTCATAGTGGTCTTTGATATCCATGAATGGGAATCTGCATTTCTGGGCCTTTAAATGCCCTTAAATTATAGTTAACTACCTAAAACTTATTTTATATTATTTTTTGCAAATATTAGCAGATCTTTTTTGAATGCCTGGCCACAAAGTTGGTACAAGCTAGTCAAGTCAGTTCAGTTTGGGTAGAAGCTCTTGGTGGAAAATAGTGGTCAAGGTGACTATCCGCTTGCTAAACCCTTTCCATGTAGCCTTTATGCATAGTAAAAGTGCAGCTTGCTTATTGTTGATGCCACTGTCTTGTTTTCAGCCTTTAAAACACAATGTTTCATTAGTCCTTGAAAATGCTTTGTTGGCCTTTGGAAGTCCCTAATAAAAACCCACAGGTAATTTGCATGAAAACTACTACGAACATTGAAAAAATGGCAAATGTCACTATACGTTTGCACACTTAAATTGTTTTGCTCTGAAGTGCTTTGTTAAGGAACAAATCCTGCAGGCAGCAAACAACCACCTTGCCATCTAGTGCAAGATAGATTGCCGTGCAGCAGTGTAGATGTGAAGATAGAAAGCCACCATGTTTGCAACTGGTAAGCAAGGGGCAGTGTCAAAATCTGATTTAAAAGTCTCACTGCCTTGTTTTGTGACCAACATTTAGAAGTTCTTTTAAAGAAATTTGCTCAAGAATGTGCTCTTTGAGGGTACAAATGAGTAATGTAATTTTTCTTAATTCACACAGACCTCAAGAAAGTTCCATATTAAATGCAGCTTTATGGGGAACAGTTGCATCAGCTGTTTTTGAATGTGTTACAGCTTTTCGAACTTCTCAAAATAGTTATATTAAAAGTTTGTATAATATATCCTAACTTATTAGCTAACGACACTATAAAAGAATACCCTGAGTAGCTCAGATGACTGGGAGCAATATGCCCCCTGGAATAGCTCTCTATGTTCCACACTTCTTTTAACAGCGGAGCTGTTCTTAGTCGAGTTTGCGCCGTCACGCAGGAGCAGAGCGGCTTTTTCTCTTAAAAATGTTTTTTCCTCCTCCGGAGAGGTCACGTGACCTGCCCGCCGGGGGGGAGAGGAGCCACCATTCGGAGCGCGCGCCGGGGAGGAAGGGGAGGCGCAGGGGTATCTGCACGATGGGACGCCGCTCGGCGCCCATCGGCCACGAAACACGAGCGGTGTCCAGAACATGTGCCATGAAGTGAAAAGTTGAAACGGCGGAGATGTGGTTGTTCCTTCGGTCTAAAACGAAGGCTACCACAGCGAAAAAAAGAAACACATGACAATCGCAGAACGACTGAACGACCACAGCTCCGCTGTTTAGACAGATTTCACTGGCTGCATTTTTTATTAAAAATTATTGCGCAAACAACATGGACGAAGAAGCTTGTCGTTGTGTTGCTCCTTTTTTTTGTTCTTGTTTGTTTGCACGCAATGAGTTTTTAATAAAATCTGTTCCAACTAAGTCGACTCGCAGCTATGCATTTTTTAATTTTACTTCAAACACCCTCTGTAGAGAGCGCTACGCACCTTGCGTTCTGTATACAGGGTGTCCCAACTATCATGCAG